>NC_079484.1:300000-393560 GCF_026230105.1 Diorhabda sublineata | reverse complement strand
TCATAGTTCAATTTTTTTCGATTTAAGGCCATTTTTTTAATCCCTGTTAGTTTTTACAGACTATTTGTTTGTGTGTTCAAATTTTCGACACTTTCCACCAGTTTTCTCCGATTTTCGACGCTTTCTTATAGTTTTTTTTATTTTCTTTCGTATTTTTCTCAATTATCGACATTTTTTTATTATTTTTCGACATTTTCTTTCAATTTTTCCTAATTTCTGATTTTTCTTTCGGGTTTTTCTTAATTATCGACATTTTTTATTATTTTTCGACAGTTTCTTTCGGTTTTTCCCAATTTCTGAGTTTTTTTTTCGGGTTTTTCTTAATTATCGACATTTTTTTATTATTTTTCGACATTTTATTTCAGTTTTTCCTAATTTCTGAGTTTTCTTTCGGGTTATTCTTAATTATCGACATTTTTTTATTATTTTTCGACACTTTCTTTAGTTTTTCCCAATTTTTGACATTTCCTTTCGGGTTTTTCTTAATTATCGACATTTTTTTATTATTTTTCGACAGTTTCTTTCGGTTTTTCCCAATTTCTGAGTTTTTTTTTCGGGTTTTTCTTAATTATCGACATTTTTTTTATTATTTTTCGACATTTTATTTCAGTTTTTCCTAATTTCTGAGTTTTCTTTCGGGTTATTCTTAATTATCGACATTTTTTTATTATTTTTCGACACTTTCTTTAGTTTTTCCCAATTTTTGACATTTCCTTTCGGGTTTTTCTTAATTATCGACATTTTTTTTATTATTTTTCGACAGTTTCTTTCGGTTTTTCCCAATTTCTGAGTTTTTTTTTCGGGTTTTTCTTAATTATCGACATTTTTTTATTATTTTTCGACATTTTATTTCAGTTTTTCCTAATTTCTGAGTTTTCTTTCGGGTTATTCTTAATTATCGACATTTTTTTATTATTTTTCGACACTTTCTTTAGTTTTTCCCAATTTTTGACATTTCCTTTCGGGTTTTTCTTAATTATCGACATTTTTTTATTATTTTTCGACAGTTTCTTTCGGTTTTTCCCAATTTCTGAGTTTTTTTTCGGGTTTTTCTTAATTATCGACATTTTTTTATTATTTTTCGACATTTTATTTCAGTTTTTCCTAATTTCTGAGTTTTCTTTCGGGTTATTCTTAATTATCGACATTTTTTTATTATTTTTCGACACTTTCTTTAGTTTTTCCCAATTTTTGACATTTCCTTTCGGGTTTTTCTTAATTATCGACATTTTTTTATTATTTTTCGACAGTTTCTTTCGGTTTTTCCCAATTTCTGAGTTTTTTTTTCGGGTTTTTCTTAATTATCGACATTTTTTTATTATTTTTCGACATTTTATTTCAGTTTTTCCTAATTTCTGAGTTTTCTTTCGGGTTTTTCTTAATTATCGACATTTTTTTATTATTTTTCGACACTTTCTTTAGTTTTTCCCAATTTTTGACATTTCCTTTCGGGTTTTTCTTAATTATCGACATTTTTTTATTATTTTTCGACAGTTTCTTTCGGTTTTTCCCAATTTCTGAGTTTTTTTTTCGGGTTTTTCTTAATTATCGACATTTTATTATTTTTCGACATTTTATTTCAGTTTTTCCTAATTTCTGAGTTTTCTTTCGGGTTTTTCTTAATTATCGACATTTTTTTATTATTTTTCGACACTTTCTTTAGTTTTTCCCAATTTTTGACATTTCCTTTCGGGTTTTTCTTAATTATCGACATTTTTTTATTATTTTTCGACAGTTTCTTTCGGTTTTTCCTAATTTCTGAGTTTTCTTTCGGGTTTTTCTTAATTATCGACATTTTTTTATTATTTTTCGACACTTTCTTTAGTTTTTCCCAATTTTTGACATTTCCTTTCGGGTTTTTCTTAATTATCGACATTTTTTTATTATTTTTTCGACATTTTATTTCAGTTTTTCCTAATTTCTGAGTTTTTTATAATTTTTAAAATTAATTATTCCAAATTTCAAAATAAATTTTCTCAATTTTGACATTTATCTTTCGTTCCACATTAATTTTATTGTTTCCTATCCGTTTTTGTGTCCGTTGGTTCAAACTTTTCACACTTTCTGGTAATTTTTTCCAAATTTTCACATTTCTGCAAGTCGCATCTGAATTTAATCGTTTCCCGCCCGTTTTTCATTCCCCTGTTCATCTTTACTAACGTTGTCACTCCATGTGTTAATGTTTTTGACAGTTTTGACGGTTTTCCCCATTGTTTGTGAATATCGACAAAGTTTTGACATTTACGTCAATATTTTCGTTTCCGGTGCGTTTTCTTCTGACCTCGTATGTTTTTTTTAACCTCAGGTCGATTAAATCGCATTCATTTTTCTTCAAATTTCAAAATTTATAATTTTCTGTTCGTTCTTTCGAAATTTAAAAATTCGTTTTTAGTAATTTCTTCCGGTTTTTTCTGACATTTGACACATCACGTCACAAATGTCACAAATTTCCAAACCCGCGCTACAAATCGACTCTGCACATACAAATTGAGCCCAAGCTAATAAAATTTTGGAAATTCGCG
Source organism: Diorhabda sublineata (assembly GCF_026230105.1). Lineage (NCBI taxonomy): Eukaryota > Metazoa > Arthropoda > Insecta > Coleoptera > Chrysomelidae > Diorhabda > Diorhabda sublineata. The sequence continues at coordinate 391,038 of NC_079484.1, read as the reverse complement.
AGATTTGGTAAGCGAAAGACACGCCATATACAAACCGCTATAAACAACACGGATAAAAAAATTGAACTCGATCAAAATCAACCTGAATTATTCGCTTCGCTGGAGGTTATTAAAGTTTCTTTTTATTTATCGTTTTAAGCCCATTCCGTTTCGTCACGCGATTTAGCAGTTACTCTTTATCACAATCGCAATAACTATAAATATGTTTCGAAGGATTTTATTCAAAGAATTATGATGCTACAACAACAACGACGACGACGACGACATGCAAGAAAATCTGGCAACAGCGTGAACCATCTCAAATGTCCACTTTACAAGTTAACGATAAAATCAGATTTTTTTGTCAAAAATGATGTCGGATGAAGGCCTATAGTCGAAAGACACTTTTTGACCGAAAATATTTTCGAAAAAAACCAAAGAAATCGAAGATTTTTCGCCAAAAATGTCGTCAGAAGTAGTCCACAGTCAAAAGACACTTTTTAACCCAAAATATTTTCGAAAAAAACCAAAGAAATCGAAGATTTTTCGCCAAAAATGTCGTCAGAAGTAGTCCATAGTCAAAAGACACTTTTTAACCGAAAATATTTTCGAAAAAAACCAAAGAAATCGAAGATTTTTCGCCAAAAATGTCGTCAGAAGTAGTCCATAGTCAAAAGACACTTTTTAACCGAAAATATTTTCGAAAAAAACCAAAGAAATCGAAGATTTTTCGCCAAAAATGTCGTCAGAAGTAGTCCACAGTCAAAAGACACTTTTTAACCCAAAATATTTTCGAAAAAAACCAAAGAAATCGAAGATTTTTCGCCAAAAATGTCGTCAGAAGTAGTCCATAGTCAAAAGACACTTTTTAACCGAAAATATTTTCGAAAAAAAACCAAAGAAATCGAAGATTTTTCGCCAAAAATGTCGTCAGAAGTAGTCCACAGTCAAAAGACACTTTTTAACCCAAAATATTTTCGAAAAAAACCAAAGAAATCGAAGATTTTTCGCCAAAAATGTCGTCAGAAGTAGTCCACAGTAAAAAGACACTTTTTAACCCAAAATATTTTCGAAAAAAAACCAAAGAAATCGAAGATTTTTCGCCAAAAATGTCGTCAGAAGTAGTCCATAGTCAAAAGACACTTTTTAACCGAAAATATTTTCGAAAAAAACCAAAGAAATCGAAGATTTTTCGCCAAAAATGTCGTCAGAAGTAGTCCACAGTCAAAAGACACTTTTTAACCCAAAATATTTTCGAAAAAAACCAAAGAAATCGAAGATTTTTCGCCAAAAATGTCGTCAGAAGTAGTCCATAGTCAAAAGACACTTTTTAACCGAAAATATTTTCGAAAAAAACCAAAGAAATCGAAGATTTTTCGCCAAAAATGTCGTCAGAAGTAGTCCACAGTCAAAAGACACTTTTTAACCCAAAATATTTTCGAAAAAAACCAAAGAAATCGAAGATTTTTCGCCAAAAATGTCGTCAGAAGTAGTCCATAGTCAAAAGACACTTTTTAACCGAAAATATTTTCGAAAAAAAACCACAGAAATCGAAGATTTTTCGCCAAAAATGTCGTCAGAAGTAGTCCATAGTCAAAAGACACTTTTTAACCGAAAATATTTTCGAAAAAAACCAAAGAAATCGAAGATTTTTCGCCAAAAATGTCGTCAGAAGTAGTCCACAGTCAAAAGACACTTTTTAACCCAGAATATTTTCGAAAAAAATCAAAGAAATCGAAGATTTTTCGCCAAAAATGTCGTCAGAAGTAGTCCACAGTCAAAAGACACTTTTTAACCCAGAATATTTTCGAAAAAAATCAAAGAAATCGAAGATTTTTCGCCAAAAATGTCGTCAGAAGTAGTCCATAGTCAAAAGACACTTTTTAACCGAAAATATTTTCGAAAAAAAACCAAAGAAATCGAAGATTTTTCGCCAAAAATGTCGTCAGAAGTAGTCCACAGTCAAAAGACACTTTTTAACCCAAAATATTTTCGAAAAAAACCAAAGAAATCGAAGATTTTTCGCCAAAAATGTCGTCAGAAGTAGTCCACAGTCAAAAGACACTTTTTAACCCAAAATATTTTCGAAAAAAACCAAAGAAATCGAAGATTTTTCGCCAAAAATGTCGTCAGAAGTAGTCCACAGTCAAAAGACACTTTTTAACCCAAAATATTTTCGAAAAAAACCAAAGAAATCGAAGATTTTTCGCCAAAAATGTCGTCAGAAGTAGTCCATAGTCAAAAGACACTTTTTAACCGAAAATATTTTCGAAAAAAACCAAAGAAATCGAAGATTTTTCGCCAAAAATGTCGTCAGAAGTAGTCCACAGTCAAAAGACACTTTTTAACCCAGAATATTTTCGAAAAAAATCAAAGAAATCGAAGATTTTTCGCCAAAAATGTCGTCAGAAGTAGTCCACAGTCAAAAGACACTTTTTAACCCAGAATATTTTCGAAAAAAATCAAAGAAATCGAAGATTTTTCGCCAAAAATGTCGTCAGAAGTAGTCCATAGTCAAAAGACACTTTTTAACCGAAAATATTTTCGAAAAAAACCAAAGAAATCGAAGATTTTTCGCCAAAAATGTCGTCAGAAGTAGTCCACAGTCAAAAGACACTTTTTAACCCAAAATATTTTCGAAAAAAACCAAAGAAATCGAAGATTTTTCGCCAAAAATGTCGTCAGAAGTAGTCCACAGTCAAAAGACACTTTTTAACCCAAAATATTTTCGAAAAAAACCAAAGAAATCGAAGATTTTTCGCCAAAAATGTCGTCAGAAGTAGTCCATAGTCAAAAGACACTTTTTAACCGAAAATATTTTCGAAAAAAACCAAAGAAATCGAAGATTTTTCGCCAAAAATGTCGTCAGAAGTAGTCCATAATCAAAAGACACTTTTTAACCGAAAATATTTTCCAAAAAAACCAAAGAAATCGAAGATTTTTCGCCAAAAATGTCGTCAGAAGTAGTCCACAGTCAAAAGACACTTTTTAACCCAGAATATTTTCGAAAAAAATCAAAGAAATCGAAGATTTTTCGCCAAAAATGTCGTCAGAAGTAGTCCATAATCAAAAGACACTTTTTAACCGAAAATATTTTCCAAAAAAACCAAAGAAATCGAAGATTTTTCGCCAAAAATGTCGTCAGAAGTAGTCCACAGTCAAAAGACACTTTTTAACCCAAAATATTTTCGAAAAAAATCAAAGAAATCGAAGATTTTTCGCCAAAAATGTCGTCAGAAGTAGTCCATAGTCAAAAGACACTTTTTAACCGAAAATATTTTCGAAAAAAACCAAAGAAATCGAAGATTTTTCGCCAAAAATGTCGTCAGAAGTAGTCCACAGTCAAAAGACACTTTTTAACCCAAAATATTTTCGAAAAAAATCAAAGAAATCGAAGATTTTTCGCCAAAAATGTCGTCAGAAGTAGTCCACAGTCAAAAGACACTTTTTAACCCAAAATATTTTCGAAAAAAAACCAAAGAAATCGAAGATTTTTCGCCAAAAATGTCGTCAGAAGTAGTCCATAGTCAAAAGACACTTTTTAACCGAAAATATTTTCGAAAAAAACCAAAGAAATCGAAGATTTTTCGCCAAAAATGTCGTCAGAAGTAGTCCACAGTCAAAAGACACTTTTTAACCCAGAATATTTTCGAAAAAAATCAAAGAAATCGAAGATTTTTCGCCAAAAATGTCGTCAGAAGTAGTCCATAATCAAAAGACACTTTTTAACCGAAAATATTTTCCAAAAAAACCAAAGAAATCGAAGATTTTTCGCCAAAAATGTCGTCAGAAGTAGTCCACAGTCAAAAGACACTTTTTAACCCAGAATATTTTCGAAAAAAATCAAAGAAATCGAAGATTTTTCGCCAAAAATGTCGTCAGAAGTAGTCCATAGTCAAAAGACACTTTTTAACCGAAAATATTTTCGAAAAAAACCAAAGAAATCGAAGATTTTTCGCCAAAAATGTCGTCAGAAGTAGTCCACAGTCAAAAGACACTTTTTAACCCAGAATATTTTCGAAAAAAATCAAAGAAATCGAAGATTTTTCGCCAAAAATGTCGTCAGAAGTAGTCCATAATCAAAAGACACTTTTTAACCGAAAATATTTTCCAAAAAAACCAAAGAAATCGAAGATTTTTCGCCAAAAATGTCGTCAGAAGTAGTCCACAGTCAAAAGACACTTTTTAACCCAAAATATTTTCGAAAAAAATCAAAGAAATCGAAGATTTTTCGCCAAAAATGTCGTCAGAAGTAGTCCATAGTCAAAAGACACTTTTTAACCGAAAATATTTTCGAAAAAAACCAAAGAAATCGAAGATTTTTCGCCAAAAATGTCGTCAGAAGTAGTCCACAGTCAAAAGACACTTTTTAACCCAAAATATTTTCGAAAAAAACCAAAGAAATCGAAGATTTTTCGCCAAAAATGTCGTCAGAAGTAGTCCACAGTCAAAAGACACTTTTTAACCCAAAATATTTTCGAAAAAAATCAAAGAAATCGAAGATTTTTCGCCAAAAATGTCGTCAGAAGTAGTCCACAGTCAAAAGACACTTTTTAACCCAGAATATTTTCGAAAAAAATCAAAGAAATCGAAGATTTTTCGCCAAAAATGTCGTCAGAAGTAGTCCATAATCAAAAGACACTTTTTAACCCAAAATATTTTCGAAAAAAACCAAAGAAATCGAAGATTTTTCGCCAAAAATGTCGTCAGAAGTAGTCCACAGTCAAAAGACACTTTTTAACCCAGAATATTTTCGAAAAAAATCAAAGAAATCGAAGATTTTTCGCCAAAAATGTCGTCAGAAGTAGTCCATAATCAAAAGACACTTTTTAACCCAAAATATTTTCGAAAAAAAACCAAAGAAATCGAAGATTTTTCGCCAAAAATGTCGTCAGAAGTAGTCCACAGTCAAAAGACACTTTTTAACCGAAAATATTTTCGAAAAAAACCAAAGAAATCGAAGATTTTTCGCCAAAAATGTCGTCAGAAGTAGTCCACAGTCAAAAGACACTTTTTAACCGAAAATATTTTCGAAAAAAAACCAAAGAAATCGAAGATTTTTCGCCAAAAATGTCGTCAGAAGTAGTCCATAGTCAAAAGACACTTTTTAACCGAAAATATTTTCGAAAAAAAACCAAAGAAATCGAAGATTTTTCGCCAAAAATGTCGTCAGAAGTAGTCCACAGTCAAAAGACACTTTTTAACCCAGAATATTTTCGAAAAAAATCAAAGAAATCGAAGATTTTTCGCCAAAAATGTCGTCAGAAGTAGTCCATAATCAAAAGACACTTTTTAACCGAAAATATTTTCCAAAAAAACCAAAGAAATCGAAGATTTTTCGCCAAAAATGTCGTCAGAAGTAGTCCACAGTCAAAAGACACTTTTTAACCCAAAATATTTTCGAAAAAAAACCAAAGAAATCGAAGATTTTTCGCCAAAAATGTCGTCAGAAGTAGTCCATAGTCAAAAGACACTTTTTAACCGAAAATATTTTCGAAAAAAACCAAAGAAATCGAAGATTTTTCGCCAAAAATGTCGTCAGAAGTAGTCCACAGTCAAAAGACACTTTTTAACCCAGAATATTTTCGAAAAAAATCAAAGAAATCGAAGATTTTTCGCCAAAAATGTCGTCAGAAGTAGTCCATAATCAAAAGACACTTTTTAACCGAAAATATTTTCCAAAAAAAACCAAAGAAATCGAAGATTTTTCGCCAAAAATGTCGTCAGAAGTAGTCCACAGTCAAAAGACACTTTTTAACCCAGAATATTTTCGAAAAAAATCAAAGAAATCGAAGATTTTTCGCCAAAAATGTCGTCAGAAGTAGTCCATAGTCAAAAGACACTTTTTAACCGAAAATATTTTCGAAAAAAAACCAAAGAAATCGAAGATTTTTCGCCAAAAATGTCGTCAGAAGTAGTCCACAGTCAAAAGACACTTTTTAACCCAGAATATTTTCGAAAAAAATCAAAGAAATCGAAGATTTTTCGCCAAAAATGTCGTCAGAAGTAGTCCATAATCAAAAGACACTTTTTAACCGAAAATATTTTCCAAAAAAACCAAAGAAATCGAAGATTTTTCGCCAAAAATGTCGTCAGAAGTAGTCCACAGTCAAAAGACACTTTTTAACCCAAAATATTTTCGAAAAAAATCAAAGAAATCGAAGATTTTTCGCCAAAAATGTCGTCAGAAGTAGTCCATAGTCAAAAGACACTTTTTAACCGAAAATATTTTCGAAAAAAAACCAAAGAAATCGAAGATTTTTCGCCAAAAATGTCGTCAGAAGTAGTCCACAGTCAAAAGACACTTTTTAACCCAAAATATTTTCGAAAAAAAACCAAAGAAATCGAAGATTTTTCGCCAAAAATGTCGTCAGAAGTAGTCCACAGTCAAAAGACACTTTTTAACCCAAAATATTTTCGAAAAAAATCAAAGAAATCGAAGATTTTTCGCCAAAAATGTCGTCAGAAGTAGTCCACAGTCAAAAGACACTTTTTAACCCAGAATATTTTCGAAAAAAAATCAAAGAAATCGAAGATTTTTCGCCAAAAATGTCGTCAGAAGTAGTCCACAGTCAAAAGACACTTTTTAACCCAAAATATTTTCGAAAAAAAACCAAAGAAATCGAAGATTTTTCGCCAAAAATGTCGTCAGAAGTAGTCCACAGTCAAAAGACACTTTTTAACCCAAAATATTTTCGAAAAAAATCAAAGAAATCGAAGATTTTTCGCCAAAAATGTCGTCAGAAGTAGTCCACAGTCAAAAGACACTTTTTAACCCAAAATATTTTCGAAAAAAAACCAAAGAAATCGAAGATTTTTCGCCAAAAATGTCGTCAGAAGTAGTCCATAGTCAAAAGACACTTTTTAACCGAAAATATTTTCGAAAAAAACCAAAGAAATCGAAGATTTTTCGCCAAAAATGTCGTCAGAAGTAGTCCACAGTCAAAAGACACTTTTTAACCCAGAATATTTTCGAAAAAAATCAAAGAAATCGAAGATTTTTCGCCAAAAATGTCGTCAGAAGTAGTCCATAATCAAAAGACACTTTTTAATCGAAAATATTTCTCGAAAAACCATGGCAAAAACAGATTTTTTCGAAAAAAACAATCGTCAACAGTAGTTCTTAGTGAAACGACATATTTCAACTCAAAAAAATCAAAGATTTGTGACAAAAAATGGCAAATAGTCAAAAGACACTTTTTAACCCAAAATATTTTCCAAAAAAACCATAAGAGAAAAGCTAAAAACAGATTACGTCGATAATTAAATAAATTTTTTTTTTCAAAATTCGTGTTTTCTAATAACAATTAAAATCTACCTGGTCGATTGAATTTGAACGTGTCCCTTCCTTAAACCGTTCAAAAAGTCTCCGCGTACCTCCTCATCGGTACGGCATTTCGGACCACACCAGATTCGGAACGAATTAAACCAATCGCTTTTTATTTTTCATTTTTTTTTTTTATTTCCTCGTCTTGGAATGCGAAGCTCGAATACCGCCGACTTCGTCGGAATCAATTAGCTCCTATTTTTTGATTAATTAAAATAATCTAAAACGTCAGGTACAGCTCCCAAGCCGAATCGTTCAAACCGACAACTTCTAATCGAAGTCATTATTTCGTGGTATTGCAAATAACCAGCTGTTACTAAATATCATCGAGAGAAACGTCGGCCATATTTGTTTTCAAGTGACAGCTACTCAAACAAATCTATGTCACAAAACACTAAAATGTTTTGTGTTTGGTTTGACATTAAATAGAAAATTATTCCTTTCGAGGTTATTTAATTCAAATATATTTATATTCAATTAAATACACCCTGTATATATTAGTTTTTTATCGGTACTCAACACCCGACATACATATAAAAACATTCCTAGCCAGACAGACTTTTTATTTCTGTTATTTAAATACGTTCGGAATTCGATGGAAGCAGCGCGGAGTGGTGGGGATATTTATGACTCCACGTCGAAAGAAAAGAAGTAAATGGCTGTTTATGTAACTCTAAATGGCGAAACCCGTGATTTCAGTTTTCGGATTGAGGTAAAAGCATAACGTAGAATACTGATCAGATGTTAGATGCGTATTGGATACAGACAGACACAAATTTTTAACCGACGTTGCCAAGTCAAACAAATCAAAAAGAAACTTTTATATACATATATAAATATACGCAATATATATTTGATTACAATCATCATTTATTTAAATAAAAATTTTAGTAGTACGCCAATTTTTAATCCATCGAATTATCTTTTTATTATTTCGATTTTAATAAAAATATTATTGTGTTAAAACCGACAACGTTTCATCGAATTTGTGACTATAGTTACGTAACCTATAGTGACATTAAGTGTTTGGTATTATTCTTCTTTGGATACTTCGACATTGTAAAAACCTGTTGCGATTTCTTTACAAACATCACGATATATAAAAAAAGTAGATACATCTCGAAAGGAATGTCGTGACATGGGGTATCAGGTAACTTGATTTAAACAATGTATATGATTCGTCGAATTCGACAGAAATGACAAGTGACGAATTGATGGCTTTTTTTTTCATACGCTTAAAAGTATTAAAAATTGTACTATAACCTTAATGATAATAATTATTGTAATAATAAAAAAATTACAAATAATATATATAGTTATATTAACATAATTTTTTTTTCCATTAGGTATCTGTAATTTAAACTATTACTATATTACTCTGGTCAGTAGATGGCGGTAACAATCATCAATCAGTTTACACGATTCAATAATTGAAGTATAAGAATTGAAGAGAGAGAGAGAAGATAAAAAATGAATCTAATAGAAAAAGATAAAATATGTAATTAAATACCGATGCTTGGTGTGAGATAAGTGGGCGTTTTATATTTCCGAATAAACCGTCTACCTCGTGGCTGGTCATAAATAATTAATGTATACAGGTGTGTCGTAGAAAATTAATTGGAAAAAATGTGTTATTCAATTTGTATTCATTTTTGACGGTTAAACTGGTCATTAGATTACGACACGTGTTCTTTTCTAGCGAATCCATTTCAAAATATAACTGATTTTAATTTATATTCGTAACGAAGCTTAATTTGATGGATTGAATTATTTAGAAAATGTTTACGTATTGAATGTTATTTACAACGTTGATTTCGTACATCGAACAAAAACTGAAATTGTTAAAAATCGAATATAAAATCGGTATTTATACGTTTGTCGGTATAGTAGCCACTCCCTATTATTTATATTCGAAAAATTTCGTGCAACTACGATACTGATTTTACTTCACCGTGGGTGTATGAAACTGATATTATTATTTTAATATTAATCGGGAAAATATTTTATACTATAATTAATAAACGTTTAATTAACATTAATTCTATTTGGAAAATATAGAGAACAAAACATAATCGACAATAATTGCAAATATGCGGTCGAATGCCTACATTATTTACAGTAGTTTTAGTATCGATTTTCAACGGTTTCGTTTTATTTACAATCCAACGTTTACGTGCGTTATTTAAATTATTATTATTAATTATACTTTAATTACAAATAATCGATTGACGTATCATTTAACTATATATATATGTTAATCAACCATTTCGAACGTAGCTATTCCTTGTTAACAAGTTCTATATCTATCTCTGTCTATCGCCTCTAGTAAAACAATGACAGTTTATGTGATAATCAATCACTTAGATACACTTCGTAACAAGTGATCAGAAAACAGAGTCGTATTCAGGATATACGGACACATTTTATTTTCGATATTTAATACGTAAATTACTATGTATACAGTGTTGGTAATTATTGTGGATGATATGAATTTTGAAAGAAAAATATTTTAAATGTATTCAGGATATTTGGACACATTTTATTTTCGATATTTAATACGTAAATTACGGATGTATGTATACAGGGTTAATAATTATTATATATTTGATGAAAATATTGAAACTGGTAAATTTTTTGTGGATTGTCTCATTAAGTGATAAGAAAACAGAGTCGTATTCAGGAAATTACGTATACAGGGTTAATAATTATTATATATTTTATGAAAATATTGAAGCTGGTAAATTTTGTGTGGATTGTCTCATTGAGTGATAAGAAAACAGAGTCGTATTCAGGAAATTACGTATACAGGGTTAATAATTATTATATATTTAATGAAAATATTGAAACTGGTAAATTTTGTGTGGATTGTCTCATTAAGTGATAAGAAAACAGAGTCGTATTTAGGAAATTACGTATACAGGGTTAATAATTATTATATATTTTATGAAAATATTGAAACTGGTAAATTTTGTGTGGATTGTCTCATTAAGTGATAAGAAAACAGAGTCGTATTCAGGAAATTACGTATACAGGGTTAATAATTATTATATATTTTATGAAAATATTGAAACTGGTAAATTTTGTGTGGATTGTCTCATTAAGTGATAAGAAAACAGAGTCGTATTCAGGAAATTACGTATACAGGGTTAATAATTATTATATATTTTATGAAAATATTGAAACTGGTAAATTTTGTGTGGATTGTCTCATTGAGTGATAAGAAAACAGAGTCGTATTCAGGAAATTACGTATACAGGGTTAATAATTATTATATATTTAATGAAAATATTGAAACTGGTAAATTTTGTGTGGATTGTCTCATTGAGTGATAAGAAAACAGAGTCGTATTCAGGAAATTACGTATACAGGGTTAATAATTATTATATATTTTATGAAAATATTGAAGCTGGTAAATTTTGTGTGGATTGTCTCATTAAGTGATAAGAAAACAGAGTCGTATTCAGGAAATTACGTATACAGGGTTAATAATTATTATATATTTAATGAAAATATTGAAACTGGTAAATTTTGTGTGGATTGTCTCATTGAGTGATAAGAAAACAGAGTCGTATTCAGGAAATTACGTATACAGGGTTAATAATTATTATATATTTTATGAAAATATTGAAACTGGTTAATTTTTTGTGGATTGTCTCATTAAGTGATAAGAAAACAGAGTCGTATTCAGGAAATTACGTATACAGGGTTAATAATTATTATATATTTTATGAAAATATTGAAACTGGTAAATTTTTTGTGGATTGTCTCATTAAGTGATAAGAAAACAGAGTCGTATTCAGGAAATTACGTATACAGGGTTAATAATTATTATATATTTTATGAAAATATTGAAACTGGTAAATTTTGTGTGGATTGTCTCATTAAGTGATAAGAAAACAGAGTCGTATTCAGGAAATTACGTATACAGGGTTAATAATTATTATATATTTTATGAAAATATTGAAACTGGTAAATTTTTTGTGGATTGTCTCATTAAGTGATAAGAAAACAGAGTCGTATTCAGGAAATTACGTATACAGGGTTAATAATTATTATATATTTTATGAAAATATTGAAACTGGTAAATTTTGTGTGGATTGTCTCATTAAGTGATAAGAAAACAGAGTCGTATTTAGGAAATTACGTATACAGGGTTAATAATTATTATATATTTAATGAAAATATTGAAACTGGTAAATTTTGTGTGGATTGTCTCATTAAGTGATAAGAAAACAGAGTCGTATTCAGGAAATTACGTATACAGGGTTAATAATTATTATATATTTTATGAAAATATTGAAACTGGTAAATTTTGTGTGGATTGTCTCATTAAGTGATAAGAAAACAGAGTCGTATTTAGGAAATTTAGATACATTTAAATTTCGTGATACGTAAATTACGTTTATGTGTATACAGGGTTAATAACTAATGTGGATGATAAATATTTTGGTTAAAAATTGTCATTTCAAAGTACTACAGACAGGATGATCCATTTATTATGTAAATCCGAAACGTCGACACTCATCGAATCAATTTTCCGAAATTCGGCATTAACGAATATCGAGCCGGGGTGTAATTGAAAAGGATTAAATCGTTTCAAATTTTAATGTACGATGCAGTAAATGCCGCGTTTCGAAAAACCGCTTCTCTTTTTATTAACTCAAAACATAATGTTTATTCGACAGCGCCAATCAGGATTTCGTAGTTGATTCTACCGTAAAATTTTTCCGCTACGTCAATTAGGAACATAATTGGCGCAATCGAGTAGGATTAGCTTACTACGTACATACAAACTACCGAATAATGGATATGAAATTAATGTTGTTCGGAAATATGTGATTTTTTTTTCTATATTTGTGTTATAAAATTGTTGAAATTCAATATTTATCGATATAAATAGGGAAAAATGTTTTAAAAACTGTGTGATATTGATAAAAAGATATTATATTAGATTTAGAAGGAAGTATTTATGAAAAACGGCGTTTTTTTCGACATATTTGGCGAGATATAAAGCGTTAAAGTTGAAAAAAATTTTGATCACGCGATTATTAGAGTCATACAAATTATAATAATTGTAAATATTACTTACCATTACGTAATGTCTTTGGATCTCTATTTTTTCGCTGGCTAATTTTTCACATTCTAATTTTAAACTGGAACAAAAAAAAAATAATATTATCCGTGATATATTTTTCAAAATTAGTTGACGTATATTTATAATTCGATGTAAAATTTTGTATTGTGATTGAGGTACCTCAAAAACGCATTAACCGCTTATTTAATTGTAGGAAAAAAAGGATTACACATATAAATTCGATGTTTTGACTGTTCCAAAAGGGTTTTTGCTGATTGGGGTACCTCCAAAACAATCTGTTGGTTGTAGACACTCCAAATCGATGTTTTGACTGTTCCAAAACAGTCCAATTCGATGTTTTGACTGTTCCAAAAGGGTTTTTGCTGATTGGGGTACCTCCAAAACAATCTGTTGGTTGTAGACACTCCAAATCGATGTTTTGACTGTTCCAAAACAGTCCAATTCGATGTTTTGACTGTTCCAAACGGGTTTTTGCTGATTGAGGTACCTCCAAAACAATCTGTTGGTTGTAGACACTCCAATTCGATGTTTTGACTGTTCCAAAAGGGTTTTTGTTGATTGGGGTACCTCCAAAACAATCTGTTGGTTGTAGACACTCCAAATCGATGTTTTGACTGTTCCAAAACAGTCCAATTCGATGTTTTGACTGTTCCAAAAGGGTTTTTGCTGATTGGGGTATCTCCGAAACAATCTGTTGGTTGTAGACACTCCAATTCGATGTTTTGACTGTTCCAAAAGGGTTTTTGTTGATTGGGGTACCTCCAAAACAATCTGTTGGTTGTAGACACTCCAAATCGATGTTTTGACTGTTCCAAAACAGTCCAATTCGATGTTTTGACTGTTCCAAAAGGGTTTTTGTTGATTGGGGTACCTCCAAAACAATCTGTTGGTTGTAGACACTCCAAATCGATGTTTTGACTGTTCCAAAACAGTCCAATTCGATGTTTTGACTGTTCCAAACGGGTTTTTGCTGATTGAGGTACCTCCAAAACAATCTGTTGGTTGTAGACACTCCAATTCGATGTTTTGACTGTTCCAAAAGGGTTTTTGTTGATTGGGGTACCTCCAAAACAATCTGTTGGTTGTAGACACTCCAAATCGATGTTTTGACTGTTCCAAAACAGTCCAATTCGATGTTTCTCCAAAAACCTCCAAAACAATCTGTTGGTTGATTTTTTTTTGTGAATTATAAGATATGAAAAAGTTTCAAAATTTTTTTTTGTTGACGCCAAGTTGCCTTTAGGTACATTTAGATCACCAATGAAATGAAATTTTGAAAAAAATCATTCACTTCATTACATAAGTATTGAGGTGGGAACTACTTTCTTCTCATACCAGTTCCAAAATAACAGTTACATACTTTTTCATTGTTAACGGTGTTTTTCGCGTAAGAACTTTTCAATTTTTCATTATTTTCGATTTCGTACAATTAAAACACTTTATTTTTATAAAAAAACCATCGAATAATTTTGAAAAAAAAACTCATTCGAAAGAAGACGTTCAGAAATTTTGAAAATACGTCAACTTACTTGTGGTATTGGGCTTGAAGAAAACTGAATTCTTCTTTTATTCTATCACACGATTCCCCGACAGTAAATTTGAACGGTTGACCGGGTTGCGGTGGTCCCTGAAAATAAAATAAAACCGAGACATCAAATAGATCGAAACTATCAAAAAGCAGAATATCTCAACTTCACGCGCATTGTCGTCGGTCTCGTCGAAACGAATTCGTTGTTACAAATCAGTCGAATAATCGATATATAAGTGCGTTTCCAGGGTTCTGGACCCGTTGGCGGGTTCGTGGCTTAACCTAATGGGTATGCCACCATCTATACGTCTAATTTTCCATGCTCCCCCTTGCAACTATCACTTTTACAACCAAATATCGTAATCGTAATCAATTTATGTCAGAATTAAACAAAGTTAACAACGAAAAACGTTGTTTATATACGAGGAAAGTACCAACATACATAAAAACTAATATTTACTTGAGGCGATGTTTGAGAATTGATTAAGGTACGAGATTTACTATTTGTCGTGTCAATATAAAGCGTCCGGCGTGCTAAGAATACTCGGTATATTTACTTTGGACTCGGTTTGTTTTTGTAATGTAGAATGGCGGCCATTGTAGATTTTTTTTTTTTTTTGAATAACAGCTGCTATCCCGGAAATACTTCGAGATAAAACGCGAAAAATCGGCGGCGTTGCCATATTTAATAAATATTAATCTCGGACGGGATGAATCGCCGAATTCATAACGAATAACGGTATAAAATCGGTCGGGTAGGAAACTGTATACGACTAAAAGTCTTTTTTATCGTTTATCTAAACCAGAGATCGATCGGTCGGCGTTTGGTTCTCAAGATGTTTTACAAGATACCGAAGTAGACGTGTACGTCGAGACTAAAAGCTTCCGTTCGATCACGTTTTCGTTGTTTGATGCGTTTTATTATTTTATATATAATAAACGTCGATTTGCATCTTGAAAATATACTTTTTACAATCCTCAAACTCAACATTTATTATATTTATTTATGTTTACAGAAAAAATAAAAATCTGACAACAATGTAAACGTCATCGTAACATAAAATATAATCGTGTACAGTATAAATGATATATCAATAAGCAATTAATACATTTATATATAAAAAATGTTTTTTTTTCTATGTTCAGGTTATATATCTTGATGAACCTCGTATAAATATTTGCAGAGGTCGTGGAAAAATAGCTGCCGGATATTACGTCACCGACGTGTTTATTTGGTCTAAGCAAATATTATTTCTCGGCCATTCCGAAATGTAAACACAAGACAAGCTGCATCATATCGTTTTCCTAACCAATAAATATTCTTCGGATTCGATATCGATTTCAAAAGTACCTAGTTTACGATCGAAATTTGAATGTTTACCGATAAAGAAATATTTGTTTCTCTTTATATAACGTGTGATAATTTTGATTAAAATAAAAATTTACCAACTGTCAACAATAGAACGCATAAATACAATTGAAATATCATGGAACTATCAACAAAATGACGTATATTAAACAACAACGGTCATAATTTGATAATACTGACAATGTTGCCAAGCTGACTCCAATAAAGGAAGATTTTTTTTTATTCTAAACAAAACTTTGTGATTCGTTTGTCTTTAATTTATTATCGACAAAAAGAGTTTTTACAATACAACAACAATAAAATAAATCTTTTGGATCACAGTGTGCATGATAGTTCGAACACACTCCACTACCTACGTTGATAATTCGTACTATTTTATTTAAGTGAATTCGGCAACGTTGCGTTCACTTCCATCTTGATTCAAATTTCGTGACCGTGTTTATTTAAAGTCTTGTGTCAAATTTAAACGGCGATGCCAGATTTATACGAAACGATTTGTGTTAGTAAATAAATCAAATTTTCTAGTAAATTAGATTCGTTTAGAACGAAAAATAAAATAAAAGTCGATCCACGATACATACAAGCGCAAAATTTAATTCGATACGTTTTAATTCGAATCTTAACAAATGATCCGTCCGCTATGAAAGTTATCTGGCTTCGGTAATGACAAAATGAAGTGAACGATGGGATTACATGCTAGTAGGGTCGTGGAAGTTTAACTGGAGGTGATTAGAGCTGCTGCGGTTAGTACGGTCCGGTGGTTTTGCGGTTATCATTAATTCTAATTCAAAACGTAGCGTGGTTACGTCGTCATAATGTCACTTTTTCTTAAATTTATTTCGATATATATACAGGGAGGCGCGAAAAACTATTTCATCGTAACATAACCTCAAATTTATCTAGTAAACGGAAATTTTTTTTATTTATTTAAAAATTTAGAGGTGAGGTGCGTTTTTTTTTTGTCAATTTACAATTTGCTTGTTTTTTTTTCGATATTTCAACCGGTGGTGGTTGATTTCGAGGAAAAAAACGAAGGAAATTTGGAGAAAATTTATCATTAGAATGTCCCATCTCTATATTCATTATTTATCATCTTGTATCATTATATAATCGATAATATAATTGAAAATGAATAGATAATTTGTTATTTCAATTATTTACATCACGTATTTATAATTGAATGTCTCGATTGTTATTTAAATGAATATTTCGAGTTAAAAATATCTGCGGTTCATTAACCCAAGTCAATAACTAGAATTAATTTTTTTTCTACGAAGTTTTTTTGTATATAGGCGACCAAAAAAAAAACTAATTCGCTGCGAACACAACGAGCTTGTTTTTCGCTCGTTTCGGTTTGCTCCAAACAAGTCAGTCGAAAATTACTTTTCGATACAGTCTCCATTTTTAGTAATATACGAGGGTCGTACCAAAGTACATGGTATAAAAAAGAAAACACGAAAATTTTGGGAAAAATTTTATTCAATGAAGTTGCTAGTCTTCGCAGGACGTGCAGTCTCGTCTAAACTTTGCTACACAATATTTTACTGTTTATTTGACGTAGTATTACATCGAAATTTACGATATAAAATTATCATACGGTCACTTTTGAAACTAGATTTATATTTAGAAACAATTTTTCATCAGTTTATTATGTCAAATTTTGACAGATCTAATCAGAAATGTGGCTTAAGCTAAAAATGGCCGTCGAATAATTAGAATCGTACGAAAAGTTATTGGATAAAAGATAGTACGTTGTTCTGACGAGGTCCATCAAACTAGAAACCGGTGTATATTCGAACATTCGTCAGAGATACAAAAATTAATGTGCAACGATACAATAATTATTTAATAATAGAGTTTTAATGGTAATACACGTCGAATAATAATTAAATATCATTAAACCGTCGAAAAACAATTTACATCTCGATATAAATTAATCGATTGTTTACATAGTTGTTAATGTGTTTTCGGTCTAATTGCATCGAATTCACTCCGGTCTAATTAAAGATTAATGGTAATTGCAAATTATATATTTATGATACGCTTTAATGGACAAATTAATTTTTAATACGGAAACTATCGATAGAAATATATTTTCCATTATTTTAGTATAGAATTTTCTTAGTTAAAAAGTATTTGTATGGATGTTCCGCCATAAAATTTCTGTAACCACTTGCTAGCGATTGTCTTGAATATTAGACAACTCGTAAATTTTTGTTTTTTCAACATTTTAATTCTGTTTGTATTGTCCAACTTTACAAAGTAGATTTAAATACTGAATAACAGGTTGTATTATGTACTCGAACCACCTTTTCGTTTACCTGAAATATCCCCGACTCGAATTGGCGCATTTTTATAACAACGGATTATAAATCGTCAAGATTTGTATCGAATTCTTTATAAAAATAGTAAAAATATGTTTACATTCCGATTTAAATTATATAACGTTTTAGGAAAAACCAATATACCTACATCCTTCTACCTCCCACATAGTTTTATGATATTTTCCAAGAGGTGCGTCGTTGTATTATGTACTCGGACTACCTTTTCGTTTACCTGAAATTTCCCCGACTCGAATTGGCGCATTTTTAAAACAACGGATTATAAATCGTCAAGATTTGTGAAGCATTTTTCATAAAAATAGTAAAAATACGTTTACATTCCTATTGTATTTCTATTAAAACTTCAATTACCCCAATCCATTCCGACTTAAATTGTACAACGTTTTAGGAAAAACCGATATACCTACATCCTTCTACCACCCACAGAGTTTTATGATATTTTCTCTCAATTTTCACCCCAAGAGGTGCGTTTTTCAATAAGAGTATTGACTAAATCGTTCGTCCAAAACGAACGCATCTCGATCATAGATCTATTGGCAGGAAAACGTTTAGTTCGATGATACGAAGCGCAGTTTGGAGGCGTGCAATTGTACGGGGTAAGTTTTTAGATAATAGGAATCGTGTTTGTTTTTTGATTAGTTCAAATTTACGTCCTATATTAAAATACGGCTTTATGACGATTTATTTTTTTACTGTCAATCCTTTAGATTCGCTGCCTATCTTTGTATACATAAAGTAAACATATCAAAGTGTAATAAACTCGACAAATATTTAATATAAATATTAACCCGTAGCTAACACGGAATATATAAATATTTGCGTCTCCGTGAAGCAATATTTGAAAAAAAAAAATAAAAAATTTATAAGACCGTAAATTTTTCAGATTATATCAATCAAAATACCAACGAAAATATTTGGATAGATATCGAATTATCGAACAGCCCCCGTATCGGGATTTATTTCGAATGTATGCAAACAACTGCGAATAAAACTGGATCTGGCGTTGAATCGGGTTACAAAAAAAAGGTTTAGACCGAGGTTATTATGAATACGTCGACTTTCCGTTTAAATATTATCGTTGGCGTGCGTCAAAAATGGAGTCGTCATTCTAAATTACGAACTTATCGGTAAGTAGGTGATAATGTACAATTGCGTGTCAAACAATAATATAAAATAAATTTATGCGTGTCCCGTTTCCCTTGTTAGTAATTTAGGTTTCGTGCCTGTATAATATTGTCGATTCCAACGATCTCGAAATGAAATATAATTCCATATACGAGGTTAACCAATAATACGTACGCACGATAAATCCTTAGGCCGGCCCTGTTCGACCACAATGGAATTTTAAAATTCGGCGAATTCGCGCGGCGCCTTTCATCTGTTTACAGATACCAAACGCCCCTCGAATGAACTTTTTATTATAAAACGCTGTATATTATTGACATTCATGAATAAATTAATAGAAATTAAGTGTATATAAATTAAAAATAATAAGAGACAGAATATCATTACACGTAAATAGTTTCGAAATAAAAAACAGTGAAAATCGCCTCATTAGAATGAATAAATTACTTAAAAAAGTCGTTATTTTTTTTATTTTATCTTAATAACCCTACTTATATGTTTTAAAAATATAATTATCTTTAAAATTACTTTTTTAGTACACGTATAAACTTTCAAAACCGATAATATTAAGAAACTAGAAAAATTGGATCTGGCAACGTGGCGTTTTTAAATATTGTTTAAACCACATTAAAAAATTTCATTCTAAATGATATCTTAGGAACACACAAACTAAATTAGAATAAGTGATAACATTGTTACCACACCCTGTATACCATAAAATGTTCTGTGTGGAAAATACAATTTTCTGTGATTAAACTTTTTCTAAATTATTAACGAATTGGACATGTGTAGTTATACGTTACGGCAGAACGTTTGCCAATTAAAACTAAAATGAGAAAAAAAAACACGACAAAAAACAGTAGTGTGAAACAAGGTTGAATAAAGAGGTGTGGCCGACACAATCTTTGTTGCTCTCACATTGGGAGTACATAAAAACAAAAACTAGTCGTTTGGCGTGAAATCGAATAGCGACGTTTTTATTTTTATTCTTTCGTTTGATGCGAAATTAATTGGACGACAGAATCCGGTAGATAAACCAGTCAGATATCAATTATTTTATAAATAAATTAGTAGAAAAAGTATATTATAGAAAAAGAAGACGAGCTGTTATGTTAGAAAGACATCAAACACATAAAATAAAAGACAACGCCGTTGCCATAATGTATATTTTTCAATATAAAAAGCTCTTATAGACGACAGCTGTTGTTTCAAGTTTTTACCTAAATTATTAGATAAGTAAATATGAATAGAGAATACTTACGAAAGCGATAGCTATTCCTTTTCACATTATGGTTAATTTTAACGTTCATCGTACCCACAAATCTAACAAATAGTTAAAAAACAACCAATTTCATATAAATTAAATAAAACTAGAACGAAAAGCGAACAATGACAAATGACAACATCGTGAAGTGTTACCAACTTTCTAGACTTAATTTTACTGTGTATTAAGTATTAATTGTATTTACGTTTCTAATTCTTTATCTTATTGACTATAAAATTAGTACAAATATCTTCGTCTTAACTGAAAAATGTTTTAAAAATACATTAGTTTTAAGTTACGCTATATCTATAAGATAACTCGAACAAATCT
This sequence comes from Diorhabda sublineata, assembly GCF_026230105.1. Classification (NCBI taxonomy): domain Eukaryota; kingdom Metazoa; phylum Arthropoda; class Insecta; order Coleoptera; family Chrysomelidae; genus Diorhabda; species Diorhabda sublineata. Next base: position 370,679 of record NC_079484.1, on the reverse strand, counting down.
CCCGCCATTTTGTATACCATAATCAAGTGCAAGTCTTAACTTTATTCATTTAAAACTTGTCTCAATATTGAATTGGTGCATAATGGAATTTTTTCATTATTTATTGAATACATTTCCTATTATACATAGTTATTAACAAACAATGATTTTTACGTGGGTAAAAAGAATATATTCAAGACATACGTGTATGTGACCTATCGGAGACGTTGCCAAATGTAAATAAAGCTAAATATTTAATTGAAGAGGAACAATAAAATAAGTTTTATTGTATATTAATATACAATAAAGTATATTATTTATACGGTAAAAAATAAAAATAGAGACGATGAAACTGTATAAGAAAACATTCTTACAAAATTAAAAATGGCCGTCCCTAAGATCTCGTGTTCTAAGTCATCGAGAGTTTCAGTAATAAAAAGTTAGATGGCGAAACGTCAAAAATGTATAAATGGTTGCCGGTACTTGTAAAATTAATTTTTTATTCCTTAAATATTATTAAAATTACTACACAATTATATATATTATAATAACGTTAATTTTCTAAAACTGAAATATACGATCACAAAAGAATTATTGGTACAAAGACAGTTAAAACTCTCTGTAATTCTTACAAAGTGATTATAACGACGCCTCCCGGGGGTGATGACTGATGATATTGCGTGGTGTGACTACGCGCCCAAGCCGTGAATGTATAATAACAATTTTTTTTTATTCTTTTCCACTGCTGCTCCGTGCGGACTGAAATATCATCTTTTGAAATGGTTAATTCGACCTTTTCGGTTTTATTCAAGCGGTAAAAAGCGCTGTTGCCAGTTTTAAAAATATTTTTTCACCAACATTCCGCGCAGAAATTCGTCAGCTGTTTATAAACAATAAAGTACAGAGTTGAACTACAAACGTAGAGGGTATCTCATTTTATCTTACGTGTTTAAAAAGTGATGGATACGTCATAGTTGAGAATATCGATTTATCGATTATTTAAATCGAGATATATATAATCGAGGTCATTTAACAGTAGTAAAAATCGGATATAAAACGTCGTTTAGTAGATTTGCGATTTATTCGAAGGCATTCATTGTATTCTTTTCGAAAACACGTCTTGGGCTATCTACGATCTGATGTATGGTCTTTACAGTACGGAAAGCCGCAGCTGCGTTTCGATTTAATTGAATAAAACATTCCGAGAATATTCTAGAAGATTTTTTTTTTTTAGTTTGTAGTAGTTATTGTTTTTATTTAATCACTTTTGTAGTAAGTACGTCCCTGTGGAAGGGTCACAAATCTTTATATTCGTCAATATAATACCCACATCTTGGGTGATACAAAAGAAAGGTTTTTGTTAAAGTGTATGACCGATTTCGAGGAACCTTTTTTCGAAAAAAGTTATTCGGTACAAACTCTTGGGGTCTTTACAATACAAATTTTTTTCGCCGAAGTAAAATTATAGGTTTTAGTCCCTTTTTATACGAGGTTTTTTTAAATATTCCTCATAAACATATACGAGGACGATTCAAAAAGTACCGGGGCCATCAGACCGGGTACTTATTGGATCATCCTCGTATATACGTACGTACGGGAAAAGTTCCATCAACTGAATTTATTATTCGAAGACATTAAACCATCAAATTGTGTCAACGCCCTAAGTGAACCTCGAAAAGTGTTAAAAGTATCATTAAACAATTTTCGAACGGTTTGTTTTTGCTTTCGGTCTAGCTGTACAATCTAACTAATTACGGTAACAGCTATTTAAAGCTAATTTCTTTTACGTGCGAGTGCACTCGACCGTGAATACCATTGTTATATTGATACAAGTTCGATTATACGAGGTCCGGCTAATAAATAACGAGACTGGTTACGAAAAAAATTATTCTACGTGTTTTTTTTCCAAATTATTTTTTTTTTTTGGATTACAGAATTTTTAGAAATGGAAAGTGTGAATACGAAAAAAAAACCCCGACGAGAAATAATTGAAGTCAAAGTTGAATGATTATCGTTACGGTTTGAAACACCGCGTAAACAATATCAGTTCGAAATTAAAAAAAAAAAAAAAAAAAGTAACTATCGAATTAGTTGCGGTTCTATGGAGCGAAGAAATACAACCTCGTTTCGCACTATCGCCTCCCTCTACCGACCGAACGATACAGAAACCGTTTTATTAAAAACATCCTTTTAATTAATTCATTTAAAAATCTCAAATAAAACAACACGTTATAGGACTAACCAACATACCTACATCCCTCTACCTTTCACAACGTTCTAATGACTGGCGACTGAATTTTGTTAGTAGTTATCAAATTTTGATTATTGAAATAAGAACCTTTACCGAATTAATAAAATACGTAATTAATTTAATCCATTTTTGAAATTACTTTCAAATTCCAGTAAAAACTAATAATAATTATTTAGTTCGTAGACGTATTAATGTATTAGTAGGCAACCAACATTACAATTAGACAGTTCTGTGTTTTATGATCGGATATCTATGATCCGATTTATTCCGTGAAACATTAGTGACAATTTCAAATTCCGGTAATTGTTTAATTCGTAGAAGTATTAATGTATTAGTAGGCAACCAACATTACAATTAGACAGTTCTGTGTTTCATGGTCGGATATCTATGATCTGATTTATTCCGTGAAACATTAGCGACAAGTGACAGTTGACATCAAAGAAATTAAAGTTATAATAATAATCGTTCTAATAGTTACGATATTTTACTTTTCAACGGCGTCAAAGTCGTATCAAATAGGGTGTTGGTGTGAAAAATAATATAATAAAAGTTTCGTGTTAATCTAAGTTAATAGTCTATTGAACCACCATATTGCGATAAGGAAAAAACGTCAAATATTTGTTGTGTTCCGACATTATTTGATCTTATCATTTTATTAAAGTGTTTATGAGATTTATGTGGGTTCCACATTAAAGAAAACACAAATACCAGTGTCGTTACGAAAAAACGTGAAACAATTCCATAGAAATACAGTGAAACGGATACTTCAAACTTGAACGTAACGTAGAATACAATTTTACTTTAATATTTTATTGAATTTGTTTGTTTTTTTATCACTGTGTTTATAAATTTAGTAATTTAAATGAAAATCTTCGACGTACCGTCTTATTTAACAAAAAAAAATCTATGGCAGCATCGAAATTAAAATGTTTCTGGGTACAACTAGATTTTCGATTGTTATTAACCACACCTCGTATGTAGTTTATAATGAACGCATTATATAATCAATATACGTAATCCGTATCAATTCATGATGTAATTACTAATCACGTATACTATTACTAAGTAAATAACATTTAATTCTCATAATCGAACCATAACAGATACACCCCGATTTAATAAGCATGTCTCCGACACTGGTAGACGGTTCAGTTACTAACGAAAACAATTATTGCGACATTTAAGCAAACGATGTAAAACAATGATTTTTCCCATTATCTGTATAATATTAATATTTACCGAATTGGTAGAATGAATACTTTCGAATGTTGAATGGTTTTTGTTGTTTGAATGGAAAATTAAGTAGGTTGGCATCTAAATGGAAAAACAACCAACAATTTTGATTAATTATACGAAAATTTTTGTTCAGAAACACTGAGTTTGATGGTAGAAAAATTATGAAGAAAGTTGTGGGATCGAGTCATTTCTGAAACAGAAAATAAGAAAACTCAACTTTGTGGGCTCGTATCTCGAAAACCACTTGAAATAAAATTTCGAAATTATCACTATTTGTGAAGAAATTCTTCCTTTTTGGATAGAGCCTCAATATTAAACTCTAAGTTTGATGGTAGGAAAGTTATAAGCAAAGTTATGGGTTCATGTCATTTCTGAAACATCAAATAAGAAAACTCAACTTTGTGGGCTCGTATTTCGAAAACCAGTTGAAATAAAATTTCGAAATTATCACTATTTGTGAAGAAATTCTTCCTTTTTGGATAGAGCCTCAATATTAAACTCTAAGTTTGATGGTAGGAAAGTTATAAGCAAAGTTATGGGTTCATGTCATTTCTGAAACATCAAATAAGAAAACTCAACTTTGTGGGCTCGTATCTCGAAAACCACTTGAAATAAAATTTCGAAATTATCACTATTTGTGAAGAAATTCTTCCTTTTTGGATAGAGCCTCAATATTAAACTCTAAGTTTGATGGTAGGAAAGTTATAAGCAAAGTTATGGGTTCATGTCATTTCTGAAACATCAAATAAGAAAACTCAACTTTGTGGGCTCGTATCTCGAAAACCACTTGAAATAAAATTTCGAAATTATCACTATTTGTGAAGAAATTCTTCCTTTTTGGATAGAGCCTCAATATTAAACTCTAAGTTTGATGGTAGGAAAGTTATAAGCAAAGTTATGGGTTCATGTCATTTCTGAAACATCAAATAAGAAAACTCAACTTTGTGGGCTCGTATCTCGAAAACCACTTGAAATAAAATTTCGAAATTATCACTATTTGTGAAGAAATTCTTCCTTTTTGGATAGAGCCTCAATATTAAACTCTAAGTTTGATGGTAGGAAAGTTATAAGCAAAGTTATGGGTTCATGTCATTTCTGAAACATCAAATAAGAAAACTCAACTTTGTGGGCTCGTATTTCGAAAACCAGTTGAAATAAAATTTCGAAATTATCACTATTTGTGAAGAAATTCTTCCTTTTTGGATAGAGCCTCAATATTAAACTCTAAGTTTGATGGTAGGAAAGTTATAAGCAAAGTTATGGGTTCATGTCATTTCTGAAACATCAAATAAGAAAACTCAACTTTGTGGGCTCGTATTTCGAAAACCAGTTGAAATAAAATTTCGAAATTATCACTATTTGTGAAGAAATTCTTCCTTTTTGGATAGAGCCTCAATATAAAACTCTAAGTTTGATGGTAGAAAAGTTATGAGGAAAGTTATGGGATCAAGTCATTTCTGAAACATCAAATAAGAAAACTCAACTTTGTGGGCTCGTATCTCGAAAACCAGTTGAAATAAAATTTCGAAATTATCACTATTTGTGAAGAAATTCTTCCTTTTTGGATAGAGCCTCAATATAAAACTCTAAGTTTGATGGTAGAAAAGTTATGAGGAAAGTTATGGGATCAAGTCATTTCTGAAACATCAAATAAGAAAACTCAACTTTGTGGGCTTGTATCTCGAAAACCAGTTGGAATAAAATTTCTAAATTATCACTATTTATGAAGCAACTCTTCCTTTTTGGATAGAGCCTCAATATTAAATTCTAAGTTTGATGGTAGGAAAGTTATAAGCAAAGTTATGGGATCATGTCATTTTTGAAACAAACTCAACTTTGTGGGCTTGTATCTCCAAAACCAGTTGAAATAAAATTTCGAAATTATCACTATTTGTGAAGCAATTCTTCCTTTTTGGATAGAGCCTCAATATAAAACTCTAAGTTTGATGGTAGGAAAGTTATAAGCAAAGTTATGGGATCATGTCATTTCTGAAACATCAAATAAGAAAACTCAACTTTGTGGGCTCGTATCTCGAAAACCAGTTGAAATAAAAGTTCGAAAGTATCACTATTTTTGAAGCAATTCCTCATATTTGGATAGAGCTTCAATATAAAACTCTAAGTTTGATGGTAGAAAAGTTATAAGCAAAGTTATGGGATCATGTCATTTCTGAAACATCAAATAAGAAAACTCAACTTTGTGGGCTTGTATCTCGAAAACCAGTTGGAATAAAATTTCGAAATTATCACTACTTGTGAAGCAATTCTTCCTTTTTGGATAGAGCCTCAATATTAAACTCTAAGTTTGATGGTAGGAAAGTTATAAGCAAAGTTATGGGATCATGTCATTTCTGAAACATCAAATAAGAAAACTCAACTTTGTGGGCTTGTATCTCGAAAACCAGTTGGAATAAAATTTCGAAATTATCACTATTTGTGAAGCAATTCTTCCTTTTCGGATAGAGCCTCAATATAAAACTCTAAGTTTGATGGTAGAAAAGTTATGAGGAAAGTTATGGGATCAAGTCATTTCTGAAACATCAAATAAGAAAACTCAACTTTGTGGGCTCGTATCTCGAAAACCAGTTGAAATAAAATTTCGAAATTATCACTATTTGTGAAGAAATTCTTCCTTTTTGGATAGAGCCTCAATATAAAACTCTAAGTTTGATGGTAGAAAAGTTATGAGGAAAGTTATGGGATCAAGTCATTTCTGAAACATCAAATAAGAAAACTCAACTTTGTGGGCTTGTATCTCGAAAACCAGTTGGAATAAAATTTCTAAATTATCACTATTTATGAAGCAACTCTTCCTTTTTGGATAGAGCCTCAATATTAAATTCTAAGTTTGATGGTAGGAAAGTTATAAGCAAAGTTATGGGATCATGTCATTTTTGAAACAAACTCAACTTTGTGGGCTTGTATCTCCAAAACCAGTTGAAATAAAATTTCGAAATTATCACTATTTGTGAAGCAATTCTTCCTTTTTGGATAGAGCCTCAATATAAAACTCTAAGTTTGATGGTAGGAAAGTTATAAGCAAAGTTATGGGATCATGTCATTTCTGAAACATCAAATAAGAAAACTCAACTTTGTGGGCTCGTATCTCGAAAACCAGTTGAAATAAAAGTTCGAAAGTATCACTATTTTTGAAGCAATTCCTCATATTTGGATAGAGCTTCAATATAAAACTCTAAGTTTGATGGTAGAAAAGTTATAAGCAAAGTTATGGGATCATGTCATTTCTGAAACATCAAATAAGAAAACTCAACTTTGTGGGCTTGTATCTCGAAAACCAGTTGGAATAAAATTTCGAAATTATCACTACTTGTGAAGCAATTCTTCCTTTTTGGATAGAGCCTCAATATTAAACTCTAAGTTTGATGGTAGGAAAGTTATAAGCAAAGTTATGGGATCATGTCATTTCTGAAACATCAAATAAGAAAACTCAACTTTGTGGGCTTGTATCTCGAAAACCAGTTGGAATAAAATTTCGAAATTATCACTATTTGTGAAGCAATTCTTCCTTTTCGGATAGAGCCTCAATATAAAACTCTAAGTTTGATGGTAGGAAAGTTATAAGCAAAGTTATGGGATCATGTCATTTCTGAAACATTAAATAAGAAAACTCAACTTTGTGGGCTTGTATCTCGAAAACCAGTTGGAATAAAATTTCTAAATTATCACTATTTGTGAAGCAACTCTTCCTTTTTGGATAGAGCCTCAATATTAAATTCTAAGTTTGATGGTAGGAAAGTTATAAGCAAAGTTATGGGATCATGTCATTTTTGAAACATCAAATAAGAAAACTCAACTTTGCGGGCTTGTATCTCGAAAAACAGTTGGAATAAAATTTCTAAATTATCACTATTTTTGAAGCAATTCCTCATATTTGGATAGAGCTTCAATATAAAACTCTAAGTTTGATGGTAGAAAAGTTATGAGCAAAGTTATGGGATCATGTCATTTCTGAAACATCAAATAAGAAAACTCAACTTTGTGGGCTTGTATCTCGAAAACCAGTTGGAATAAAATTTCGAAATTATCACTACTTGTGAAGCAATTCTTCCTTTTTGGATAGAGCCTCAATATTAAACTCTAAGTTTGATGGTAGGAAAGTTATAAGCAAAGTTATGGGATCATGTCATTTCTGAAACATCAAATAAGAAAACTCAACTTTGTGGGCTTGTATCTCGAAAACCAGTTGGAATAAAATTTCGAAATTATCACTATTTGTGAAGCAACTCTTCCTTTTTGGATAGAGCCTCAATATTAAATTCTAAGTTTGATGGTAGGAAAGTTATAAGCAAAGTTATGGGATCATGTCATTTCTGAAACATCAAATAAGAAAACTCAACTTTGCGGGCTTGTATCTCGAAAAACAGTTGGAATAAAATTTCTAAATTATCACTATTTTTGAAGCAATTCCTCATATTTGGATAGAGCTTCAATATAAAACTCTAAGTTTGATGGTAGAAAAGTTATGAGCAAAGTTATGGGATCATGTCATTTCTGAAACATCAAATAAGAAAACTCAACTTTGTGGGCTTGTATCTCGAAAACCAGTTGGAATAAAATTTCGAAATTATCACTACTTGTGAAGCAATTCTTCCTTTTTGGATAGAGCCTCAATATTAAATTCTAAGTTTGATGGTAGGAAAGTTATAAGCAAAGTTATGGGATCATGTCATTTCTGAAACATCAAATAAGAAAACTCAACTTTGTGGGCTTGTATCTCGAAAACCAGTTGGAATAAAATTTCTAAATTATCACTATTTGTGAAGCAACTCTTCCTTTTTGGATAGAGCCTCAATATTAAATTCTAAGTTTGATGGTAGGAAAGTTATAAGCAAAGTTATGGGATCATGTCATTTTTGAAACATCAAATAAGAAAACTCAACTTTGCGGGCTTGTATCTCGAAAAACAGTTGGAATAAAATTTCTAAATTATCACTATTTTTGAAGCAATTCCTCATATTTGGATAGAGCTTCAATATAAAACTCTAAGTTTGATGGTAGAAAAGTTATGAGCAAAGTTATGGGATCATGTCATTTCTGAAACATCAAATAAGAAAACTCAACTTTGTGGGCTTGTATCTCGAAAACCAGTTGGAATAAAATTTCGAAATTATCACTACTTGTGAAGCAATTCTTCCTTTTTGGATAGAGCCTCAATATTAAACTCTAAGTTTGATGGTAGGAAAGTTATAAGCAAAGTTATGGGATCATGTCATTTCTGAAACATCAAATAAGAAAACTCAACTTTGTGGGCTTGTATCTCGAAAACCAGTTGGAATAAAATTTCGAAATTATCACTATTTGTGAAGCAACTCTTCCTTTTTGGATAGAGCCTCAATATTAAATTCTAAGTTTGATGGTAGGAAAGTTATAAGCAAAGTTATGGGATCATGTCATTTCTGAAACATCAAATAAGAAAACTCAACTTTGCGGGCTTGTATCTCGAAAAACAGTTGGAATAAAATTTCTAAATTATCACTATTTTTGAAGCAATTCCTCATATTTGGATAGAGCTTCAATATAAAACTCTAAGTTTGATGGTAGAAAAGTTATGAGCAAAGTTATGGGATCATGTCATTTCTGAAACATCAAATAAGAAAACTCAACTTTGTGGGCTTGTATCTCGAAAACCAGTTGGAATAAAATTTCGAAATTATCACTACTTGTGAAGCAATTCTTCCTTTTTGGATAGAGCCTCAATATTAAACTCTAAGTTTGATGGTAGGAAAGTTATAAGCAAAGTTATGGGATCATGTCATTTCTGAAACATCAAATAAGAAAACTCAACTTTGTGGGCTTGTATCTCGAAAACCAGTTGGAATAAAATTTCGAAATTATCACTATTTGTGAAGCAACTCTTCCTTTTTGGATAGAGCCTCAATATTAAATTCTAAGTTTGATGGTAGGAAAGTTATAAGCAAAGTTATGGGATCATGTCATTTCTGAAACATCAAATAAGAAAACTCAACTTTGCGGGCTTGTATCTCGAAAAACAGTTGGAATAAAATTTCTAAATTATCACTATTTTTGAAGCAATTCCTCATATTTGGATAGAGCTTCAATATAAAACTCTAAGTTTGATGGTAGAAAAGTTATGAGCAAAGTTATGGGATCATGTCATTTCTGAAACATCAAATAAGAAAACTCAACTTTGTGGGCTTGTATCTCGAAAACCAGTTGAAATAAAATTTCGAAATTATCACTATTTGTGAAGAAATTCTTCCTTTTTGGATAGAGCCTCAATATAAAACTCTAAGTTTGATGGTAGAAAAGTTATGAGGAAAGTTATGGGATCAAGTCATTTCTGAAACATCAAATAAGAAAACTCAACTTTGTGGGCTTGTATCTCGAAAACCAGTTGGAATAAAATTTCTAAATTATCACTATTTATGAAGCAACTCTTCCTTTTTGGATAGAGCCTCAATATTAAATTCTAAGTTTGATGGTAGGAAAGTTATAAGCAAAGTTATGGGATCATGTCATTTTTGAAACAAACTCAACTTTGTGGGCTTGTATCTCCAAAACCAGTTGAAATAAAATTTCGAAATTATCACTATTTGTGAAGCAATTCTTCCTTTTTGGATAGAGCCTCAATATAAAACTCTAAGTTTGATGGTAGGAAAGTTATAAGCAAAGTTATGGGATCATGTCATTTCTGAAACATCAAATAAGAAAACTCAACTTTGTGGGCTCGTATCTCGAAAACCAGTTGAAATAAAAGTTCGAAAGTATCACTATTTTTGAAGCAATTCCTCATATTTGGATAGAGCTTCAATATAAAACTCTAAGTTTGATGGTAGAAAAGTTATAAGCAAAGTTATGGGATCATGTCATTTCTGAAACATCAAATAAGAAAACTCAACTTTGTGGGCTTGTATCTCGAAAAACAGTTGAAATAAAATTTCTAAATTATCACTATTTATGAAGCAACTCTTCCTTTTTGGATAGAGCCTCAATATTAAACTCTAAGTTTGATGGTAGGAAAGTTATAAGCAAAGTTATGGGATCATGTCATTTCTGAAACATCAAATAAGAAAACTCAACTTTGTGGGCTTGTATCTCGAAAACCAGTTGGAATAAAATTTCTAAATTATCACTATTTGTGAAGCAATTCTTTCTTTTTGGATAGAGCCTCAATATTAAACTCTAAGTTTGATGGTAGGAAAGTTATAAGCAAAGTTATGGGATCATGTCATTTTTGAAACAAACTCAACTTTGTGGGCTTGTATCTCCAAAACCAGTTGAAATAAAATTTCGAAATTATCACTATTTGTGAAGCAATTCTTCCTTTTTGGATAGAGCCTCAATATAAAACTCTAAGTTTGATGGTAGGAAAGTTATAAGCAAAGTTATGGGATCATGTCATTTCTGAAACATCAAATAAGAAAACTCAACTTTGTGGGCTCGTATCTCGAAAACCAGTTGAAATAAAATTTCTAAATTATCACTATTTGTGAAGCAACTCTTCCTTTTTGGATAGAGCCTCAATATTAAACTCTAAGTTTGATGGTAGGAAAGTTATAAGCAAAGTTATGGGATCATGTCATTTCTGAAACATCAAATAAGAAAACTCAACTTTGTGGGCTTGTATCTCGAAAACCAGTTGGAATAAAATTTCTAAATTATCACTATTTGTGAAGCAATTCTTTCTTTTTGGATAGAGCCTCAATATTAAACTCTAAGTTTGATGGTAGGAAAGTTATAAGCAAAGTTATGGGATCATGTCATTTCTGAAACATCAAATAAGAAAACTCAACTTTGTGGGCTTGTATCTCGAAAAACAGTTGAAATAAAATTTCTAAATTATCACTATTTATGAAGCAACTCTTCCTTTTTGGATAGAGCCTCAATATTAAACTCTAAGTTTGATGGTAGGAAAGTTATAAGCAAAGTTATGGGATCATGTCATTTCTGAAACATCAAATAAGAAAACTCAACTTTGCGGGCTTGTATCTCGAAAAACAGTTGAAATAAAATTTCTAAATTATCACTATTTGTGAAGCAATTCTTTCTTTTTGGATAGAGCCTCAATATAAAACTCTAAGTTTGATGGTAGGAAAGTTATAAGCAAAGTTATGGGATCATGTCATTTCTGAAACATTAAATAAGAAAACTCAACTTTGTGGGCTTGTATCTCGAAAACCAGTTGGAATAAAATTTCTAAATTATCACTATTTGTGAAGCAACTCTTCCTTTTTGGATAGAGCCTCAATATTAAATTCTAAGTTTGATGGTAGGAAAGTTATAAGCAAAGTTATGGGATCATGTCATTTTTGAAACATCAAATAAGAAAACTCAACTTTGCGGGCTTGTATCTCGAAAAACAGTTGGAATAAAATTTCTAAATTATCACTATTTTTGAAGCAATTCCTCATATTTGGATAGAGCTTCAATATAAAACTCTAAGTTTGATGGTAGAAAAGTTATGAGCAAAGTTATGGGATCATGTCATTTCTGAAACATCAAATAAGAAAACTCAACTTTGTGGGCTTGTATCTCGAAAACCAGTTGGAATAAAATTTCGAAATTATCACTACTTGTGAAGCAATTCTTCCTTTTTGGATAGAGCCTCAATATTAAACTCTAAGTTTGATGGTAGGAAAGTTATAAGCAAAGTTATGGGATCATGTCATTTCTGAAACATCAAATAAGAAAACTCAACTTTGTGGGCTTGTATCTCGAAAACCAGTTGGAATAAAATTTCGAAATTATCACTATTTGTGAAGCAACTCTTCCTTTTTGGATAGAGCCTCAATATTAAATTCTAAGTTTGATGGTAGGAAAGTTATAAGCAAAGTTATGGGATCATGTCATTTTTGAAACATCAAATAAGAAAACTCAACTTTGCGGGCTTGTATCTCGAAAAACAGTTGGAATAAAATTTCTAAATTATCACTATTTTTGAAGCAATTCCTCATATTTGGATAGAGCTTCAATATAAAACTCTAAGTTTGATGGTAGAAAAGTTATGAGCAAAGTTATGGGATCATGTCATTTCTGAAACATCAAATAAGAAAACTCAACTTTGTGGGCTTGTATCTCGAAAACCAGTTGGAATAAAATTTCGAAATTATCACTACTTGTGAAGCAATTCTTCCTTTTTGGATAGAGCCTCAATATTAAACTCTAAGTTTGATGGTAGGAAAGTTATAAGCAAAGTTATGGGATCATGTCATTTCTGAAACATCAAATAAGAAAACTCAACTTTGTGGGCTTGTATCTCGAAAACCAGTTGGAATAAAATTTCGAAATTATCACTATTTGTGAAGCAACTCTTCCTTTTTGGATAGAGCCTCAATATTAAATTCTAAGTTTGATGGTAGGAAAGTTATAAGCAAAGTTATGGGATCATGTCATTTCTGAAACATCAAATAAGAAAACTCAACTTTGCGGGCTTGTATCTCGAAAAACAGTTGGAATAAAATTTCTAAATTATCACTATTTTTGAAGCAATTCCTCATATTTGGATAGAGCTTCAATATAAAACTCTAAGTTTGATGGTAGAAAAGTTATGAGCAAAGTTATGGGATCATGTCATTTCTGAAACATCAAATAAGAAAACTCAACTTTGTGGGCTTGTATCTCGAAAACCAGTTGGAATAAAATTTCGAAATTATCACTACTTGTGAAGCAATTCTTCCTTTTTGGATAGAGCCTCAATATTAAACTCTAAGTTTGATGGTAGGAAAGTTATAAGCAAAGTTATGGGATCATGTCATTTCTGAAACATCAAATAAGAAAACTCAACTTTGTGGGCTTGTATCTCGAAAACCAGTTGGAATAAAATTTCGAAATTATCACTATTTGTGAAGCAACTCTTCCTTTTTGGATAGAGCCTCAATATTAAATTCTAAGTTTGATGGTAGGAAAGTTATAAGCAAAGTTATGGGATCATGTCATTTCTGAAACATCAAATAAGAAAACTCAACTTTGCGGGCTTGTATCTCGAAAAACAGTTGGAATAAAATTTCTAAATTATCACTATTTTTGAAGCAATTCCTCATATTTGGATAGAGCTTCAATATAAAACTCTAAGTTTGATGGTAGAAGAGTTATGAGCAAAGTTATGGGATCATGTCATTTCTGAAACATCAAATAAGAAAACTCAACTTTGTGGGCTTGTATCTCGAAAACCAGTTGAAATAAAATTTCGAAATTATCACTATTTGTGAAGAAATTCTTCCTTTTTGGATAGAGCCTCAATATAAAACTCTAAGTTTGATGGTAGAAAAGTTATGAGGAAAGTTATGGGATCAAGTCATTTCTGAAACATCAAATAAGAAAACTCAACTTTGTGGGCTTGTATCTCGAAAACCAGTTGGAATAAAATTTCTAAATTATCACTATTTATGAAGCAACTCTTCCTTTTTGGATAGAGCCTCAATATTAAATTCTAAGTTTGATGGTAGGAAAGTTATAAGCAAAGTTATGGGATCATGTCATTTTTGAAACAAACTCAACTTTGTGGGCTTGTATCTCCAAAACCAGTTGAAATAAAATTTCGAAATTATCACTATTTGTGAAGCAATTCTTCCTTTTTGGATAGAGCCTCAATATAAAACTCTAAGTTTGATGGTAGGAAAGTTATAAGCAAAGTTATGGGATCATGTCATTTCTGAAACATCAAATAAGAAAACTCAACTTTGTGGGCTCGTATCTCGAAAACCAGTTGAAATAAAAGTTCGAAAGTATCACTATTTTTGAAGCAATTCTTCCTTTTTGGATAGAGCCTCAATATAAAACTCTAAGTTTGATGGTAGGAAAGTTATAAGCAAAGTTATGGGATCATGTCATTTCTGAAACATCAAATAAGAAAACTCAACTTTGTGGGCTTGTATCTCCAAAACCAGTTGAAATAAAATTTCGAAATTATCACTATTTGTGAAGCAATTCTTCCTTTTTGGATAGAGCCTCAATATAAAACTCTAAGTTTGATGGTAGAAAAGTTATAAGCAAAGTTATGGGATCATGTCATTTCTGAAACATCAAATAAGAAAACTCAACTTTGTGGGCTTGTATCTCGAAAAACAGTTGAAATAAAATTTCTAAATTATCACTATTTATGAAGCAACTCTTCCTTTTTGGATAGAGCCTCAATATTAAACTCTAAGTTTGATGGTAGGAAAGTTATAAGCAAAGTTATGGGATCATGTCATTTCTGAAACATCAAATAAGAAAACTCAACTTTGTGGGCTTGTATCTCGAAAACCAGTTGGAATAAAATTTCTAAATTATCACTATTTGTGAAGCAATTCTTTCTTTTTGGATAGAGCCTCAATATTAAACTCTAAGTTTGATGGTAGGAAAGTTATAAGCAAAGTTATGGGATCATGTCATTTTTGAAACAAACTCAACTTTGTGGGCTTGTATCTCCAAAACCAGTTGAAATAAAATTTCTAAATTATCACTATTTGTGAAGCAATTCTTCCTTTTTGGATAGAGCCTCAATATAAAACTCTAAGTTTGATGGTAGGAAAGTTATAAGCAAAGTTATGGGATCATGTCATTTCTGAAACATCAAATAAGAAAACTCAACTTTGTGGGCTCGTATCTCGAAAACCAGTTGAAATAAAATTTCTAAATTATCACTATTTGTGAAGCAACTCTTCCTTTTTGGATAGAGCCTCAATATTAA
The DNA here is from genome assembly GCF_026230105.1 of Diorhabda sublineata. Taxonomy (NCBI): domain Eukaryota; kingdom Metazoa; phylum Arthropoda; class Insecta; order Coleoptera; family Chrysomelidae; genus Diorhabda; species Diorhabda sublineata. The sequence continues at coordinate 355,560 of NC_079484.1, read as the reverse complement.
ACTCTAAGTTTGATGGTAGGAAAGTTATAAGCAAAGTTATGGGATCATGTCATTTCTGAAACATCAAATAAGAAAACTCAACTTTGTGGGCTTGTATCTCGAAAACCAGTTGGAATAAAATTTCTAAATTATCACTATTTGTGAAGCAATTCTTTCTTTTTGGATAGAGCCTCAATATTAAACTCTAAGTTTGATGGTAGGAAAGTTATAAGCAAAGTTATGGGATCATGTCATTTCTGAAACATCAAATAAGAAAACTCAACTTTGTGGGCTTGTATCTCGAAAAACAGTTGAAATAAAATTTCTAAATTATCACTATTTATGAAGCAACTCTTCCTTTTTGGATAGAGCCTCAATATTAAACTCTAAGTTTGATGGTAGGAAAGTTATAAGCAAAGTTATGGGTTCATGTCATTTCTGAAACATCAAATAAGAAAACTCAACTTTGCGGGCTTGTATCTCGAAAAACAGTTGGAATAAAATTTCTAAATTATCACTATTTTTGAAGCAATTCCTCATATTTGGATAGAGCTTCAATATAAAACTCTAAGTTTGATGGTAGAAAAGTTATGAGCAAAGTTATGGGATCATGTCATTTCTGAAACATCAAATAAGAAAACTCAACTTTGTGGGCTTGTATCTCGAAAACCAGTTGGAATAAAATTTCGAAATTATCACTACTTGTGAAGCAATTCTTCCTTTTTGGATAGAGCCTCAATATTAAACTCTAAGTTTGATGGTAGGAAAGTTATAAGCAAAGTTATGGGATCATGTCATTTCTGAAACATCAAATAAGAAAACTCAACTTTGTGGGCTTGTATCTCGAAAACCAGTTGGAATAAAATTTCGAAATTATCACTATTTATGAAGCAACTCTTCCTTTTTGGATAGAGCCTCAATATTAAACTCTAAGTTTGATGGTAGGAAAGTTATAAGCAAAGTTATGGGATCATGTCATTTCTGAAACATCAAATAAGAAAACTCAACTTTGCGGGCTTGTATCTCGAAAAACAGTTGAAATAAAATTTCTAAATTATCACTATTTGTGAAGCAATTCTTTCTTTTTGGATAGAGCCTCAATATAAAACTCTAAGTTTGATGGTAGGAAAGTTATAAGCAAAGTTATGGGATCATGTCATTTCTGAAACATCAAATAAGAAAACTCAACTTTGTGGGCTTGTATCTCGAAAACCAGTTGGAATAAAATTTCTAAATTATCACTATTTGTGAAGCAATTCTTTCTTTTTGGATAGAGCCTCAATATTAAACTCTAAGTTTGATGGTAGGAAAGTTATAAGCAAAGTTATGGGATCATGTCATTTCTGAAACATCAAATAAGAAAACTCAACTTTGTGGGCTTGTATCTCGAAAAACAGTTGAAATAAAATTTCTAAATTATCACTATTTATGAAGCAACTCTTCCTTTTTGGATAGAGCCTCAATATTAAATTCTAAGTTTGATGGTAGGAAAGTTATAAGCAAAGTTATGGGATCATGTCATTTCTGAAACATCAAATAAGAAAACTCAACTTTGCGGGCTTGTATCTCGAAAAACAGTTGGAATAAAATTTCTAAATTATCACTATTTTTGAAGCAATTCCTCATATTTGGATAGAGCTTCAATATAAAACTCTAAGTTTGATGGTAGAAAAGTTATGAGCAAAGTTATGGGATCATGTCATTTCTGAAACATCAAATAAGAAAACTCAACTTTGTGGGCTTGTATCTCGAAAACCAGTTGAAATAAAATTTCGAAATTATCACTATTTGTGAAGAAATTCTTCCTTTTTGGATAGAGCCTCAATATAAAACTCTAAGTTTGATGGTAGAAAAGTTATGAGGAAAGTTATGGGATCAAGTCATTTCTGAAACATCAAATAAGAAAACTCAACTTTGTGGGCTTGTATCTCGAAAACCAGTTGGAATAAAATTTCTAAATTATCACTATTTATGAAGCAACTCTTCCTTTTTGGATAGAGCCTCAATATTAAATTCTAAGTTTGATGGTAGGAAAGTTATAAGCAAAGTTATGGGATCATGTCATTTTTGAAACAAACTCAACTTTGTGGGCTTGTATCTCCAAAACCAGTTGAAATAAAATTTCGAAATTATCACTATTTGTGAAGCAATTCTTCCTTTTTGGATAGAGCCTCAATATAAAACTCTAAGTTTGATGGTAGGAAAGTTATAAGCAAAGTTATGGGATCATGTCATTTCTGAAACATCAAATAAGAAAACTCAACTTTGTGGGCTCGTATCTCGAAAACCAGTTGAAATAAAAGTTCGAAAGTATCACTATTTTTGAAGCAATTCCTCATATTTGGATAGAGCTTCAATATAAAACTCTAAGTTTGATGGTAGAAAAGTTATAAGCAAAGTTATGGGATCATGTCATTTCTGAAACATCAAATAAGAAAACTCAACTTTGTGGGCTTGTATCTCGAAAAACAGTTGAAATAAAATTTCTAAATTATCACTATTTATGAAGCAACTCTTCCTTTTTGGATAGAGCCTCAATATTAAACTCTAAGTTTGATGGTAGGAAAGTTATAAGCAAAGTTATGGGATCATGTCATTTCTGAAACATCAAATAAGAAAACTCAACTTTGTGGGCTTGTATCTCGAAAACCAGTTGGAATAAAATTTCTAAATTATCACTATTTGTGAAGCAATTCTTTCTTTTTGGATAGAGCCTCAATATTAAACTCTAAGTTTGATGGTAGGAAAGTTATAAGCAAAGTTATGGGATCATGTCATTTTTGAAACAAACTCAACTTTGTGGGCTTGTATCTCCAAAACCAGTTGAAATAAAATTTCTAAATTATCACTATTTGTGAAGCAATTCTTCCTTTTTGGATAGAGCCTCAATATAAAACTCTAAGTTTGATGGTAGGAAAGTTATAAGCAAAGTTATGGGATCATGTCATTTCTGAAACATCAAATAAGAAAACTCAACTTTGTGGGCTCGTATCTCGAAAACCAGTTGAAATAAAATTTCTAAATTATCACTATTTGTGAAGCAACTCTTCCTTTTTGGATAGAGCCTCAATATTAAACTCTAAGTTTGATGGTAGGAAAGTTATAAGCAAAGTTATGGGATCATGTCATTTCTGAAACATCAAATAAGAAAACTCAACTTTGTGGGCTTGTATCTCGAAAACCAGTTGGAATAAAATTTCTAAATTATCACTATTTGTGAAGCAATTCTTTCTTTTTGGATAGAGCCTCAATATTAAACTCTAAGTTTGATGGTAGGAAAGTTATAAGCAAAGTTATGGGATCATGTCATTTCTGAAACATCAAATAAGAAAACTCAACTTTGTGGGCTTGTATCTCGAAAACCAGTTGGAATAAAATTTCTAAATTATCACTATTTGTGAAGCAATTCTTTCTTTTTGGATAGAGCCTCAATATTAAACTCTAAGTTTGATGGTAGGAAAGTTATAAGCAAAGTTATGGGATCATGTCATTTCTGAAACATCAAATAAGAAAACTCAACTTTGTGGGCTTGTATCTCGAAAACCAGTTGGAATAAAATTTCTAAATTATCACTATTTGTGAAGCAATTCTTTCTTTTTGGATAGAGCCTCAATATTAAACTCTAAGTTTGATGGTAGGAAAGTTATAAGCAAAGTTATGGGATCATGTCATTTTTGAAACAAACTCAACTTTGTGGGCTTGTATCTCCAAAACCAGTTGAAATAAAATTTCTAAATTATCACTATTTGTGAAGCAATTCTTCCTTTTTGGATAGAGCCTCAATATAAAACTCTAAGTTTGATGGTAGGAAAGTTATAAGCAAAGTTATGGGATCATGTCATTTCTGAAACATCAAATAAGAAAACTCAACTTTGTGGGCTCGTATCTCGAAAACCAGTTGAAATAAAATTTCTAAATTATCACTATTTGTGAAGCAACTCTTCCTTTTTGGATAGAGCCTCAATATTAAACTCTAAGTTTGATGGTAGGAAAGTTATAAGCAAAGTTATGGGATCATGTCATTTCTGAAACATCAAATAAGAAAACTCAACTTTGCGGGCTTGTATCTCGAAAAACAGTTGAAATAAAATTTCTAAATTATCACTATTTGTGAAGCAATTCTTTCTTTTTGGATAGAGCCTCAATATTAAACTCTAAGTTTGATGGTAGGAAAGTTATAAGCAAAGTTATGGGATCATGTCATTTCTGAAACATCAAATAAGAAAACTCAACTTTGTGGGCTTGTATCTCGAAAACCAGTTGAAATAAAATCTCGAAATTATTAATATTTATGAAGCCATTCTTCCTATCCCAATCAAATTATTTTAGAAATTATTAAAAGCAAAAAAAAATAATTATATAAAATTGAAGAATAGTATTTTCAAATTTTTTTGTTATTTTAATCGAAAATTTATTATTTACGATAAAAATTACGCATCCCAGACAATTCCAATGGTACGATTTACACGATTAGTGAATGTGTCTCGGTTTAAAAATTTCTCGGAACCAAACCCAGTGGCTGCCAGACCCAACGGTTTTTATTTTCTTATTTTCGACTGTTTATTTTAACGACCCGGTTCCGATCTGTCTTTGAGATAACTACAAGGATGAAATATTACTTCTAACATAAAGAATGTTGTTTCTTGTCGACATTTCTTTTTTCACCTTGCAAATATTCAGTGTCGCCCAAAAACATAAAAATAACCTTCCCGAGAATCTCATAATGAATCTTTTCAAGAATACCCTCGAATAAATACGTTAACGTCGAGTGTGAACCCACCGATTGGCTTCAAATTTCAAATTATTTCGACGAGGTTGATTTGGAAATATATTTAGACGAAAATATTACAAGTAACGGTTACGTAGATCTATAACGCATCCACCTCTAAAGTCACAAAAACAGGTAGACCGGTCTCGAAGTGTTGAAGTTGTGTCTTAAACGTCATACAAGAAGTTAATTGATTTTCTCGGTAAACTTATTTCGTATGGTCAGATTAATGGTTCGAAATCGATGTTATTTATTAATAAAATTATAGCGATCACCGTCGAATACGGGGTTTTACGACATTACGTGGTTAATACGTATCTCTATGGTTTGCTTATTCCAATATGGCGACTCGGCTGACAAAGCAAACAATATTATTATCAAAAATTAACATCCTCCAGTACTTCTAACGATAAAAGGTCAAAAAATACGAATAGAAAGATCTGATGAAGAAAATACTTTACAACTAATATTAATACTAGTCGGAATTTAAATATTTTCGAGTTTATTCTCGGACCACAAACGAGGTTACGTCAAAAAACTCGTCGTCCGCCATATTTAACGATCTGGAACGTTCGTTAAGTTTGTGGATGTGTCATCTTTCGATCTATTTAGGAACGCAGTAAACAAAATAATGCGAATAAAGCAAAAAAAGAAGAAGAAAGTTGTAGTATGGCAATACGGCATTTATTGACAAGCCGTCAGTGATGTACGTATTAGTTTTAACCATTTTAAATCATAAACAATTATAACAAAAGGAAGCTGTTAAATACATATGATGTTTACCATGATAATTTCGGCAAATACAACATTTTTATGAGTAAATATTAATTTTTAAGATGATTCAAGGAGAACTGTTGATACATACTATTCTGTTCAAACCTATAAAATAATAAAGATAATGGGATTTGCACATTTAACATAGTTTATTTGCTTATTAGCAGCATTTAGATATTTGAAAAAATATATTGTCGACAATCACATGTTCCAAATATTCTCGGTATACAGATAACCAACTTATACAAGTAATATCCTTTCTGCGCATGTCAAGCAACAAACAAAAACGAATCGGTAAACAGTTTGATTATTATCTATTACTTATTATTATACAATTTATTTATTTACTACACTTTTAGATTTTTCACCGACCGTCGTCGTCGCTTTCTACTTTTTCTTTCGTTTCTATTGAATTTGCAATAAAAAATAGGTCAACCCGAAAGTAACAGCTGACACAAGCCCGTCGTCCGCCATATTTGTCGGACGTTCGCCAACTACGCTGATTCTCTAAAACATTGTTTATCGTAACAAGCGGCGTTGCCAGTATTCCGAAACAACTAGAGAATCACAAAAACAAATATTTTCGCGTTTCCATTTTTGTGTATTTTCATTTTAACTTCTATTCGAGTTAAATATTCATCCTCCCCGGTTATCGAATCGATATAATTGTCGTTTATTATTTCCCCACCCTGGTTATTTTCAACATATTGACATCAATCACAAATATACCATTAACAACGTACCATAAAAAGATAACAACAAGCTCGAATTCACTGTAAACGAAATACTATTAAGGCTTCAACGTTCCCGTGTATCTCATAACACGAAAACACCCCCAAGGTTTTAGATGTGTGGGGTGTCTAATTGTACGGAGCTCAGCACGTTAGACACCCCTTAATTAAGCCGAAGCAGCGGGGTTCTTACATCGAGAAGGGCGAACAACCCGTATGGTCCCCAGGGGCGTCCTTTCGTTATCTTTATATGGAAATTTAGGTAATAATCTTTTTGTTAGGGTGAAATTGATGACATAATATATCGTTTTTTAATTTAATAGTTTATAAATAAATTTTTAGATAATTATTTTTCGTTTCTTTACTTAGTTTTGTACCAAATCGGTCTGATAACACATACAGGTATCATTGATGATGTATACAGCGAAAACTCGAAGATTAGGGGTGAAAAAAACCTTGAAATCACCCTTGGAATGCAACCCTTATCATTTATTTCGAAAGAAAATAGATAAAGACCGAGTATCAGTCTGAAATTCTCAGGAATCACCGAGGATACCGTACAAAAGGCGGAAAAAAAATATTAAGACCATACCACCTCCGGAACATCCCCTAATCATCCCCCCATTCGCGCAGCTGTTAGCAAATTATTAAAAGCAAATTAATAAGGACGAGGATCAACCTGAAATTTTCAGGTTTTATTAACAGGGCCATAAGAATCGTAGGAAAAAAATTTCGAGACCATACCACCCCTAAAACATCCCCTAATCATTGCTTAGCTCTCGCAATGGCTGGGCAATGAAAAAAAAAAATAACCACGACCGAGGATCAGTCTGAAATTTTTAGGAATCTTCAATGAGGTCATAAGAAATGTAGAAAAAAAAATATTAAGACCATACCACTCCCGGAACATCCCCTAATCATCCCCCCATTCGCGCAGCTTTTAGCAAATTATTAAAAGAAAATTAATAAGGACGAGGATCAATCTGAAATTTTCAGGTTTTATTAACAAGACTATAAGAAACGTAGAAAAAAAATTTCGAGACCATACCACCCCTAAAACATCCCCTAATAATTGCTTAACTCTCGCAATGGCTGGGGAATGAAAAAAAAAATAACCACGACCTAGGATCAGTCTGAAATTTTTAGGAATCTTCATTGAGGTCATAAGAAATGTAGAAAAAAAAATTCGAGACCATACCACCTCCGGAACATCCCCTAATCATCCCCCTATTCGCGCAACTGTTAGCAAATTATTAAAAGCAAATTAATAAGGACGAGGATCAATCTGAAATTTTCAGGTTTTATTAACAAGACTATAAGAAACGTAGAAAAAAAATTTCGAGACCATACCACCCCTAAAACATCCCCTAATAATTGCTTAACTCTCGCAATGGCTGGGGAATGAAAAGAAAATAACCACGACCTAGGATCAGTCTGAAATTTTTAGGAATCTTCATTGAGGTCATAAGAAATGTAGAAAAAAAAATATTAAGACCATACCACTCCCGGAACATCCCCTAATCATCCCCCCATTCGCGCAGCTTTTAGCAAATTATTAAAAGAAAATTAATAAGGACGAGGATCAATCTGAAATTTTCAGGTTTTATTAACAAGACTATAAGAAACGTAGAAAAAAAATTTCGAGACCATACCACCCCTAAAACATCCCCTAATAATTGCTTAACTCTCGCAATGGCTGGGGAATGAAAAAAAAAAATAACCACGACCTAGGATCAGTCTGAAATTTTTAGGAATCTTCAATGAGGTCATAAGAAATGTAGAAAAAAAAATTCGAGACCATACCACCTCCGGAACATCCCCTAATCATCCCCCCATTCGCGCAGCTTTTAGCAAATTATTAAAAGAAAATTAATAAGGACGAGGATCAATCTGAAATTTTCAGGTTTTATTAACAAGACTATAAGAAACGTAGAAAAAAAATTTCGAGACCATATCACCCCTAAAACATCCCCTAATAATTGCTTAACTCTCGCAATGGCTGGGGAATGAAAAAAAAATAAACCACGACCGAGGATCAGTCCGAAATTTTTAGGAATCTTCAATGAGGTCATAAGAAATGTAGAAAAAAAATTCGAGACCATACCACCTCCGGAACATCCCCTAATCATCCCCCCATTCGCGCAGCTTTTAGCAAATTATTAAAAGAAAATTAATAAGGACGAGGATCAACCTGAAATTTTCAGGTTTTATTAACAAGACTATAAGAAACGTAGAAAAAAAATTTCGAGACCATACCACCCCTAAAACATCCCCTAATAATTGCTTAACTCTCGCAATGGCTGGGGAATGAAAAGAAAATAACCACGACCTAGGATCAGTCTGAAATTTTTAGGAATCTTCATTGAGGTCATAAGAAATGTAGAAAAAAAAATATTAAGACCATACCACTCCCGGAACATCCCCTAATCATCCCCCCATTCGCGCAGCTTTTAGCAAATTATTAAAAGAAAATTAATAAGGACGAGGATCAATCTGAAATTTTCAGGTTTTATTAACAAGACTATAAGAAACGTAGAAAAAAAATTTCGAGACCATACCACCCCTAAAACATCCCCTAATAATTGCTTAACTCTCGCAATGGCTGGGGAATGAAAAAAAAAAATAACCACGACCTAGGATCAGTCCGAAATTTTTAGGAATCTTCAATGAGGTCATAAGAAATGTAGAAAAAAAATATTAAGACCATACCACCTCCGGAACATCCCCTAATCATCCCCCTATTCGCGCAACTGTTAGTAAATTATTAAAAGCAAATTAATAAGGACGAGGATCAACCTGAAATTTTCAGGTTTTATTAACAAGACTATAAGAAACGTAGAAAGAAAATTTCGAGACCATACCACCCCTAAAACATCCCCTAATAATTACTTATCTCTCGCAATGGCTGGAGATTGAAAAAAAAATAAACCACGACCGAGGATCAGTCCGAAATTTTTAGGAATCTTCAATGAGGTCATAAGAAATGTAGAAAAAAAATTCGAGACCATACCACCTCCGGAACATCCCCTAATCATCCCCCCATTCGCGCAGCTTTTAGCAAATTATTAAAAGAAAATTAATAAGGACGAGGATCAACCTGAAATTTTCAGGTTTTATTAACAAGACTATAAGAAACGTAGAAAAAAAATTTCGAGACCATACCACCCCTAAAACATCCCCTAATAATTACTTATCTCTCGCAATGGCTGGAGATTGAAAAAAAAATAAACCACGACCGAGGATCAGTTCGAAATTTTTAGGAATCTTCAATGAGGTCATAAGAAATGTATAAAAAAAAATTCGAGACCATACCACCTCCGGAACATCCCCTAATCATCCCCCCATTCGCGCAGCTTTTAGCAAATTATTAAAAGAAAATTAATAAGGACGAGGATCAACCTGAAATTTACAGGTTTTATTAACAAGACTATAAGAAACGTAGAAAAAAAATTTCGAGACCATACCACCCCTAAAACATCCCCTAATAATTGCTTATCTCTCGCAATGGCTGGAGATTGAAAAAAAAATAAACCACGACCGAGGATCAGTTCGAAATTTTTAGGAATCTTCAATGAGGTCATAAGAAATGTAGAAAAAAAAATTCGAGACCATACCACCTCCGGAACATCCCCTAATCATCCCCCCATTCGCGCAGCTTTTAGCAAATTATTAAAAGAAAATTAATAAGGACGAGGATCAACCTGAAATTTTCAGGTTTTATTAACAAGACTATAAGAAACGTAGAAAAAAAATTTCGAGACCATACCACCCCTAAAACATCCCCTAATAATTGCTTAACTCTCGCAATGGCTGGGGAATGAAAAAAAAAATAACCACGACCTAGGATCAGTCCGAAATTTTTAGGAATCTTCAATGAGGTCATAAGAAATGTAGAAAAAAAATATTAAGACCATACCACCTCCGGAACATCCCCTAATCATCCCCCTATTCGCGCAACTGTTAGTAAATTATTAAAAGCAAATTAATAAGGACAAGGATCAACCTGAAATTTTCAGGTTTTATTAACAAGACTATAAGAAACGTAGAAAAAAAATTTCGAGACCATACCACCCCTAAAACATCCCCTAATAATTGCTTATCTCTCGCAATGGCTGGAGATTGAAAAAAAAATAAACCACGACCGAGGATCAGTCCGAAATTTTTAGGAATCTTCAATGAGGTCATAAGAAATGTAGAAAAAAAATTCGAGACCATACCACCTCCGGAACATCCCCTAATCATCCCCCCATTCGCGCAGCTTTTAGCAAATTATTAAAAGAAAATTAATAAGGACGAGGATCAACCTGAAATTTTCAGGTTTTATTAACAAGACTATAAGAAACGTAGAAAAAAAATTTCGAGACCATACCACCCCTAAAACATCCCCTAATAATTGCTTATCTCTCGCAATGGCTGGAGATTGAAAAAAAAATAAACCACGACCGAGGATCAGTTCGAAATTTTTAGGAATCTTCAATGAGGTCATAAGAAATGTAGAAAAAAAAATTCGAGACCATACCACCTCCGGAACATCCCCTAATCATCCCCCCATTCGCGCAGCTTTTAGCAAATTATTAAAAGAAAATTAATAAGGACGAGGATCAACCTGAAATTTTCAGGTTTTATTAACAAGACTATAAGAAACGTAGAAAAAAAAATTTCGAGACCATACCACCCCTAAAACATCCCCTAATAATTGCTTATCTCTCGCAATGGCTGGAGATTGAAAAAAAAATAAACCACGACCGAGGATCAGTTCGAAATTTTTAGGAATCTTCAATGAGGTCATAAGAAATGTAGAAAAAAAAATTCGAGACCATACCACCTCCGGAACATCCCCTAATCATCCCCCCATTCGCGCAGCTGTTAGCAAATTATTAAAAGCAAATTAATAAGGACGAGGATCAACCTGAAATTTTCAGGTTTTATTAACAAGACTATAAGAAACGTAGAAAAAAAATTTCGAGACCATACCACCCCTAAAACATCCCCTAATAATTGCTTAACTCTCGCAATGGCTGGGGAATGAAAAAAAAAATAACCACGACCGAGGATCAGTCTGAAATTTTTAGGAATCTTCAATGAGGTCATAAGAAATGTAGAAAAAAAATTTCGAGACCGTACCACCCCTAAAACATCCCCTAAAAATTACTTAACTCTCGCAGTTGCTGAAAAAAAATTAACCACGTGCTAGGCTCAGTCTGAAATACTCAGAAATCATCGATGAGGTCACAAAATGGAAAAAATTATAGTGAAAATGCAGGTTCGTATTTATTTTTATTATTTTCATAACAAAATTCCCGCTTTTCCCCATAGACCATTTATTGGGACAACCGGTACATAACAAATGATATAAAACATCAATTTATCTAATTACTTCTGAAAGGTTGCTGATCTATTTTTATTGTTAACGACGCGTTGATATTTAAATCATTACGAACCCTTCAAATGAAGTTCCGTCCATGAGGCCCATTTAATTTGGAATTTTAATTTGATACTACTTCAAAAACAGATAAATGTATCATCGGTTAGAAACATTAATCACTAATACTTGTTTGTTTATTTAAAATAAAACTCGGTAATAGGGGTTATCAATAGATATATATATTTATATTATTGTCTTGATATTTAAGTGTGTGATAAAAAAAGTTTTATGCAAATGTCGAGTGATTCGTTAACGTCTGACTCATAAATAATTTAAAATGATTAGGTCAAGAGTGTGAAATATTAAGTTTATTATGAATGTCCCTCGTAGTATGATAAAATTTAGTTTGCATACTTTTCACTGTACATCCCATTAGGGTAAAGGCCACTCACGGAGAAAAAGACTATTTATATCAATGACTTGTATACACTGTTGCCGAAATTAATAGATTTCTTTCAACGTCAACGTTTTTTATATAAAGGAATTATGAACTCGAGTAATAAAAGATAAGAATAGAAAAACAGTATGATGAATATACAAAGTAAGATGGAAATCTATGATTTTTACGTAGCAACAGAAACAAGAGTCGAAACGTGAACAAAAAGATTGTAGAATACGAAATTGAAGCGGAGCCGGCAACGCGGCTTGCATTTTCGCTATTATGAGTACACTTTTTTGTTTACTGTACATTCTAATAGGGTAGAGGCAACTTACGAATCAAAAAGAATAAGTATTTTAATAACCTGGATACATTATCGAATATATTTATTAAATAATTGATTTACGTTGAATTTATGAAAGTTTTAACTACTAACATACGGCTGATGTATTCATTATACATGGAAATTTTAAACAACTCGATCCGATTTCGTTCTGGGTATCAAGTTTAACAAAAAAATATGCTTACAATTTTTTTTTTTTTTCATTCTGTCTACTTTCGAGGCAGCTGTTGCATTTTTTTTATTGCGTGAATCAAACAAAGAGCCCTCATTATTATAACTTACGCCTTTAATATCTCGTACGATTAATTGGGCCGGCGTCAGCAACTTTGTATATATAATATATGAAGTAATTCATTCAAAATATAATCGTTGCATAAAAAACTGTGAATAAATTTTAAAAACTCGGTTATGTTACGTTGAGTACGTCATTTTTGATACGTAATCTTTTAAATAACTCCAAATTAGCGTTAACTAATCGTGTGTAATCGACTAGTTTCGGATTTAGTCGTATAAAAAAGTTTTAACATTAAAAAAATCGCAATACGGTCCTGACACGCTTTTATTTCTTATGTAAATTAAGTTTTTCGTTATTATGGAAGGTAAATACAGTAATATAAGTATAATATTTCGCGTTATTGCCATTATTTGATTATCATCAGTATTATCAATCGTTGCATTTTGCGATCGCCTCGGGAGATTCCATAATGAGAAATTGAAAGTATAAAATATTTCAAGCGAACAATTTCACGGATAGTGAACATCGATATTACAAGTTGGTTAATTTAAATTACAAACATACCTTCATTATTAATTAAACATTAACCATGTTATTGGAATAAGTCATATTTTTTGGCTGGCAAATATACTCGATAAAGGCCAGAACATAAAAAGAAGAGAAGAAGTATTTTGACATAAAGTACAATACAATACAAAATATTTGTTTGTTTGTACGGTTTATGGTAATATATTTGCACCAAATACTATAGGGATTAATAAAAATACTAATTATTCATATTCCAGTGGAAAAAATTGTTTGATTATATCAAAATTGAAGAAGGTACGTATTATTTGTGCATTTTTTTCGAACTGGTATAGGCACGCCTATATTTCGTTGAATTATAGGTTATATACATATTAATTATGAGTAAAATTAATGAAATATTAAGATAATTCAATACATATAGATTTAATTATTGTCTTTTCGTTATTTTATTTACAATTTAAATGAAATTCTACGGGTTTATACGTAAATAATTGAGAATATCAAAGCAAATCCCCGCAGAAAATCGAAACGATTACACATGGTGTAGGTAATCGCCGACGGTACAAAACACACTTAAGAGAGACAATATATAATTCTATCACTCTTTCTCTACGCTACTCGACTGGAGAAATAAATTTACAGCGAAACATGTTATAGCTACATGATAAACACAAATCTGCTTAATTATTAACATACCTACACTGACATGGAGTTTGCAGCGAAACGAGTATGATTATGTTTATATTGGCAATGGTAATTTAAACATACTTCCATTCAAAAAAACTTATATAGAATTGAATAATTGTGATACTAAATTTCATGTTCTATAAACGATTTTACGTGAAAAATTTCTGTAAATAAAAAAAATTGATGGTAATGGTGAAATTTTCGATATGAAGGGCTAATTGTTTTAAAGGGTTGAATGGATTACTCTTTTCTTGTAGATCGGCGCATATATGTTACATGGGGAACGGCTAACGTCGCTTACATACTCGGAAATTAGGTTAGGTTAGTCACTTTGACTTTCGTCGAAATATTTTTCATCATAACAGCCAAAATAATAAGTTTACGTGAAAAACGTATATAACCTTTTTTATAGAGCTTTACATGAACTACATTTTTTGTTTAAAACTTTTTTTTCTATAATCATTATTTTCGGAGATATTTTGAAAAATTGTTAAATCTTTGAAGGGGATGGGAGGGGGACAAGACAAGCTTCGTTGGTGAAAATTCGTTCAGAAATTTTTTCCTCTAATCAACGACAAGCTTTGGAAAAAAATTCAGCAAAATCGCTTTATTTTTAGGTTAGGTTTCTCAATATGACTTCTGCCGACATATTTTGATTTATAACAACCAAAATAACGGACTTTCGTAAGAAATGTGTATAATCTTTTTTATAGAGCTTTTTATGGACTTCATTTTTTGTTTAAAACTCTTTTTTCTAATATCAATATTTTCGGAGAAATTTTGAAAAATTGTTAAAACTTTGGAGGGGACTGGGAGGGGGCCCAAAGAAACTTGGTAAAAATTTTTTTACAAATTATTTCCTCTAATCAACGACGAGCTTTGGAAAACATTTCAACAAAATTGTTCATTTTTTAGGTTAGGTTTGTCGGTATGACTCTTACCGACATATTTTGATTTATAACAGCAAAAATAACGGATTTACGTGAAAAACGTATATAACCTTTTTTATAGAGCTTTACATGAACTACATTTTTTGTTAAAAACTTTTTTTTCTAATATTACTATTTTCGGAGATATTTTGAAAAATTGTTAAAACTTTGAAAGGGGGTGGGGGGCAAACGAAGCTTGGTTGGTAAAAATCCTTTTAGGGATTATTTCATCCAATCAAGGACAAGCTTTGGAAAACATTTCAACAAAATTGTTCATTTTTTAGGTTAGGTTTGTCGGTATGACTCTTACCGACATATTTTGATTTATAACATCAAAAATAATGGATTTACGTGAAAAACGTATATAACCTTTTTTATAGAGCTTTACACGAACTACATTTTTTGTTTAAAACTTTTTTTTCTAAAATCATTATTTTCGGAGATATTTTGAAAAATTGTTAAATCTTTGAAGGGGACTGGGAGGGGGACAAGACAAGCTTCGTTGGTGAAAATTCGTTCAGAAATTTTTTCCTCTAATCAACGACAAGCTTTGGAAAAAAATTCAGCAAAATCGCTTTATTTTTAGGTTAGGTTTCTCAATATGACTCCTGCCGACATATTTTGATTTATAACAACCAAAATAACGGACTTTCGTAAGAAATGTGTATAATCTTTTTTATAGAGCTTTTTATGGACTTCATTTTTTGTTTAAAACTCTTTTTTCTAATATCAATATTTTCGGAGAAATTTTGAAAAATTGTTAAAACTTTGGAGGGGACTGGGAGGGGGCCCAAAGAAACTTGGTAAAAATTTTTTTACAAATTATTTCCTCTAATCAACGACGAGCTTTGGAAAACATTTCAACAAAATTGTTCATTTTTTAGGTTAGGTTTGTCGGTATGACTCTTACCGACATATTTTGATTTATAACAGCAAAAATAACGGATTTACGTGAAAAACGTATATAACCTTTTTTATAGAGCTTTACATGAACTACATTTTTTGTTAAAAACTTTTTTTTCTAATATTACTATTTTCGGAGATATTTTGAAAAATTGTTAAAACTTTGAAAGGGGGTGGGGGGCAAACGAAGCTTGGTTGGTAAAAATCCTTTTAGGGATTATTTCATCCAATCAAGGACAAGCTTTGGAAAACATTTCAACAAAATTGTTCATTTTTTAGGTTAGGTTTGTCGGTATGACTCTTACCGACATATTTTGATTTATAACATCAAAAATAATGGATTTACGTGAAAAACGTATATAACCTTTTTTATAGAGCTTTACACGAACTACATTTTTTGTTTAAAACTTTTTTTTCTAAAATCATTATTTTCGGAGATATTTTGAAAAATTGTTAAATCTTTGAAGGGGACTGGGAGGGGGACAAGACAAGCTTCGTTGGTGAAAATTCGTTCAGAAATTTTTTCCTCTAATCAACGACAAGCTTTGGAAAAAAATTCAGCAAAATCGCTTTATTTTTAGGTTAGGTTTCTCAATATGACTCCTGCCGACATATTTTGATTTATAACAACCAAAATAACGGACTTTCGTAAGAAATGTGTATAATCTTTTTTATAGAGCTTTTTATGGACTTCATTTTTTGTTTAAAACTCTTTTTTCTAATATCAATATTTTCGGAGAAATTTTGAAAAATTGTTAAAACTTTGGAGGGGACTGGGAGGGGGCCCAAAGAAACTTGGTAAAAATTTTTTTACAAATTATTTCCTCTAATCAACGACGAGCTTTGGAAAACATTTCAACAAAATTGTTCATTTTTTAGGTTAGGTTTGTCGGTATGACTCTTACCGACATATTTTGATTTATAACAGCAAAAATAACGGATTTACGTGAAAAACGTATATAACCTTTTTTATAGAGCTTTACATGAACTACATTTTTTGTTAAAAACTTTTTTTTCTAATATTACTATTTTCGGAGATATTTTGAAAAATTGTTAAAACTTTGAAAGGGGGTGGGGGGCAAACGAAGCTTGGTTGGTAAAAATCCTTTTAGGGATTATTTCATCCAATCAAGGACAAGCTTTGGAAAACATTTCAACAAAATTGTTCATTTTTTAGGTTAGGTTTGTCGGTATGACTCTTACCGACATATTTTGATTTATAACATCAAAAATAATGGATTTACGTGAAAAACGTATATAACCTTTTTTATAGAGCTTTACACGAACTACATTTTTTGTTTAAAACTTTTTTTTCTAAAATCATTATTTTCGGAGATATTTTGAAAAATTGTTAAATCTTTGAAGGGGACTGGGAGGGGGACAAGACAAGCTTCGTTGGTGAAAATTCGTTCAGAAATTTTTTCCTCTAATCAACGACAAGCTTTGGAAAAAAATTCAGCAAAATCGCTTTATTTTTAGGTTAGGTTTCTCAATATGACTCCTGCCGACATATTTTGATTTAAACAACCAAAATAACGGACTTTCGTAAGAAATGTGTATAATCTTTTTTATAGAGCTTTTTATGGACTTCATTTTTTGTTTAAAACTCTTTTTTCTAATATCAATATTTTCGGAGAAATTTTGAAAAATTGTTAAAACTTTGGAGGGGACTGGGAGGGGGCCCAAAGAAACTTGGTTGGTGAAAATTTTTTTAGAAATTATTTCCTCTAATCAACGACGAGCTTTGGAAAACATTTCAACAAAATTGTTCATTTTTTAGGTTAGGTTTGTCGGTATGACTCTTACCGACATATTTTGATTTATAACAGCAAAAATAACGGATTTACGTGAAAAACGTATATAGCCTTTTTTATAGAGCTTTACATGAACTACATTTTTTGTTAAAAACTTTTTTTTCTAATATTACTATTTTCGGAGATATTTTGAAAAATTGTTAAAACTTTGAAAGGGGGTGGGGGGCAAACGAAGCTTGGTTGGTAAAAATCCTTTTAGGGATTATTTCATCCAATCAAGGACAAGCTTTGGAAAACATTTCAACAAAATTGTTCATTTTTTAGGTTAGGTTTGTCGGTATGACTCTTACCGACATATTTTGATTTATAACATCAAAAATAATGGATTTACGTGAAAAACGTATATAGCCTTTTTTATAGAGCTTTACATGAACTACATTTTTTGTTTAAAACTTTTTTTTCTAAAATCATTATTTTCGGAGATATTTTGAAAAATTGTTAAATCTTTGAAATGTGCTGGGGGGCAAACGAAGCTTTTAACAAAAATTTCATAATAATCCATTTTGCGTTTGACAGAGATAAGGTTAATATTAGTCCTAACATATATTTTGTCACTTTCCTTTTGCTGGTTGAAAAATATTGGTAATCCTCGTAACAATTCACTGTAACTGCTTTAGTAAGATTTATAAGCGATTTGATATTCGAAAAGAGTCAGTTTAAGATGATACCGTAGAGGTTGAGGTTATGTTTACATATTTGCCTGCGCAGCTCGACCGGAAGTCGATAGCGTATATTTCCTCTGACGTTGCGGTAAACCGTATCGTGTGTGATAACCATTATTTATCAAACTAGATTTAAAAAGATATCAAATGAGAAATATTTTGCGATAACTAGGCAAATTTATTTCATATATTGATCGTCGATTAAATTCTTTCGAATGGTAAATTTTTTTTAATTTCGATATCTCCTATAATCGTTCTAAAAACGTCGGTAATCGATTTGTACAAATATAGAATGAAAATTAACGTCTATACAATGTGTTTTTGACTTAAAAGTATATTTAGTATCATTTTTATATATTACGAACGTCCCTCGTATAATTTAAGTATCAATTTACGTTATGCTTTATTAAAATATCAACGGGGCAATTTACTAACGTCCCGAAATACCTACGAGCAGTTTATTTGTCGTTTTCTATATAAATAAAAACTTCACACAAGTAATTACCGCGTCTAGCAGCCAAAACAAACAGCAGTCACTTTAGATAGAAACATTCGAGTGAATTATGCACGAACGCACATAAACGGAGCGCACTATATCAACACTAAAAGGAAATAATACGCCAACAAACTAATACGTATGATGTAATTGCGCGAACAATCTAAAGAAAAGATTTAAACAAATTTCATATTTGCTGTTTAATATAATTTCCGTTAAAAATTTGAGGTATTTCGATTTTATTAACAATGATTTTATCGTAAACGTGTTAAATGGAGGGAAATATGACGTCGATGACGTTTTATACGATCTAAAAAAGCTTCGCAGAATGGAAAGTTTTTTATACTTGAACAAAAAGTATATTTCCGTATAAATACGTTAATAAAAAAGATATTTACGACTCACAATGTATAATTAACAGTTCGCAAACTTGAATAATAGCGAAATGACGCTGAATAAAGAGGAACTACTTTCTAATAATGGTTATTTATATTCCTAAGGTAAGTTACCGAGTATTGTAAGTCGGGCGAGTCTCACGACTGGAGAAACGTGTAAATTGTGGTGTAAATATTATAATACGAATATCCGGTTTAAAACTTACCGGATGGCGGGCTGCCGCTACAGCTGCTGCGGCCGCTGCGTTCATTCCAGCACTAGGATACATTTTACGTCAACAAAACATGATTTACTAGAAACACACTGTACGTATACCGAAATCGAAACACTCTATCCACACAACAATATCACAACACACACACTGTAAAAACCAAAACACTAAAAAAAATAACGCACTGTTAGTTAATCCACAAAAAGCAGGTTGGAAAGTTGAAGCGATGTCCGCAAAACTTGAAACCAACGTCCTCTCTCTACCGCGTATCGTTTGAGACTGACTCCCCCTCCTACTTCGCGCCGAGTCGCTCCCTCTACGTCCCCGTAACCGCTAAAACACACATTCCGCACTCTATACAAAAAAGCCTTCTACCCCTCAATCTCACAAAACACCAGTAGCGCTATTATACCATACACCACACAAACAAAAATAAAAAAAAAAAAAACGTTCATACCTATAATACCATAATTAAATTAATTTATTAATAAATAATCACGAAAATTCGATATATATATATATATATATATATATATATATATATATATATATATATATTCCCATCTGATATAGATGTATATAAATACTTTTATATACCGTATCACTTTCTTTCATTCTGTTCCTACATTTGATCGAATCTCGCCCCTAAAATGATCCGTACATGCTCACTATAAAAAGTTAAAAAAAAACAAGTAAAAAAACTACCCTCAAAATGGCTGCCTAGTAGAAAGCATCTCATTTTAGCTGAAACAGAGGTGGAATCTGTCCTTGTTCCACTCGCCTGATTTTACTTCAACCCCTTTCACCCTTATAAATATGGCGCCCTGATTGCCAGTATACCAAGCTGGTATCGAAGTCCACGTGGACTCGAATCCAACAAACACGTAAACTCCAATCAAATCGTTCTACGTTCGCTTCTCATCGATTCACGAACCTTAAACCGATCTCTCCTCCTTTATTAAACGAACACGTTAGTTTTCGTCGGTGTACGCCAATCGTATTCGAGCAACGTCCAATGAAATCGCTGTGTTGTATGTTCGTTGCCTAGTAACAGCGCGATGCACGAAAGTCGAGTCCATGTGGACTAAAACACAGAGGTGCTGGTATACACGGCTTGCTGGATCTCGTAGCGGGCAAAACCGGCAAAACTGAGAGTCGACAAAAAAAAAACTAATGATAAAATCTTGTGGGTTGGGGTGCGGGCTGAATCCTAACAGAACAAAAGCTCTGTCCGGCCTACTAGTTATTATTAGAGATCTTGTGAAAGGTTAAACTTTATAGGTAAATTACAATGGAAGTATTTTTTTTGTTCCGAGTTAAGCAAATGAGATTAGCGAATGCTCGATTACGCGTACTTTTCAGCAATTGTTCTCACCTACATTATCTAGTGTCACGTTACGAGTCACTTAATTGTACAGACAGTATCGAAAATATCGAATGTATATGAACAAATTTAATTTTTTTTTTTTTTAATTATAAACGAAAGTATTAATAGAAAACCGAGCATCGAGTCGAATGATCCCGAGCTTGTACGAAAGGCATGCGTGTTAATTTAGAAGATTAGCTTAATAATAAGTACTGAATTTATTAAATTTTAAATGAACTTAGTACTTTTGTAGAATTAATGTTTTTTTTTATTGAAATACAAAATTGAATAATATCTTAAAACAAATCGCTGTTAAGTTCGTAGTTTTAGAGGTTATAAATTATCTTCTTTTTGTGTTATTATTAATGAAAAGTCAGACCAATATGGATAACTACAGCGTTGCCAGATGTTGTAAGCCCATTAAAGTGAATATTTCAACCACTTATTTTACGACGATAATAAGATAAATTTATATTTGTACAACTCTTTAAAAAAGTATTTTTTGAGCATATAACTAGTTTTTTTTTCGATGAAATGAAAAATGTATTTTCTAAAAATATTCTTGGCAAGTAGGTACGAACAGATAAGCATGTGTAAATGGAAATATTTTGACAATTCGAAAATTGTATGTGGCAATTTGAAAATTTCGTAATAACTGTACCGTTGTACTTTCTATGTTATCTTCATTATATTATAAATGTTTACAAGAAGTTTCGATACGTTTACACGCAATTTTTATACACACACAACTAAATTAAATATAGGAAAATTCCATTACCGATAGATAGAAATGTTGTGAAGAGAAATAAGTAAAAACGAATGTTTGTAAACGGACAACCTGTATATAAATATATTTTTTTGTTTACAAAAGTTGAATTTCCGATTGGAAAAACAAGCTCTAGAAAGAACGCTTAACTAACGCATCGTTTTTCTAGTTAAGTCTGAAACCATTTGAGTAAAATAAATATGGAACACGGTAAAACAGCGAAGCGGTGGCTCGCTCCTTATATAACCCGAGGCAAACTTTAAAATTACAAAATAAAAAGAAGAAAAGAATAAGGAGCTTCCAGCAGCCTGAAACTGCTAAATATTTAACATCGACTTTATTATAGCATCGAGACTAACATCAGAGTCGTGGTAATAAATATTTTATCTTCTATTTATTATTATTATTATTAAATATATATATAACAAAATGTCAATTTTCAATTGTCAATTGTTATTCCTGTTAATTGCGTTCGTTTCGTTATGACGTGTTACGTCTACTTTGACGTATCGGGTGCGTTCTTTTGTGTCAATTTTATTACGTACCTATATATACTTAACGTATGTTTTCAAATGAATATTTATTATACCGCACGGTTAAATTAACAAAATACAAAATATTTTAGTAATAATTTTCCATTTCAATTTTTGTAAACGAGCTCCTAGAGTATTTAAACATTTGAACCGGTATTACTTCATTCCAATCACCCTTATATCTCCGTTTCATCACGGAAATTTCTTGAAAGAGCCCTTTACAATGCTCCTCACTGACAGCTCTACATTTATGTAGAAAAAAACGAGATGGAGAAGTAAAATATAAATTCTTGAATTTCTTATCTTTCCGAACGTATCTAGTGCGTTCGTTTGCGTATATTATCATCTTCAATTAATATAGTGTGTGATATATTTATATCTCCCGAACGTATCTGGTGCGTTCTTTTGTATATTGTGCAAACAACTGTTTTATTGCTATAAATTCTTAAATTATTTATCTATTCGAACGTATCTAGTGCGTTCTTTTGTATATTGTGTAACCAACTGTTTTATTGCTATAAATTCTTAAATTATTTATCCATTCGAACGTATCTAGTGCGTTCGTTTATATATACCATTTCCAATCAATGTAGTGTATTATGTATTCATATCTTTCGAACGTATCCGATGCGTTCTTTTCAAATACGTTATGTCCAATGTATTATTTGTATCTCCCGAACGTATCTGGTGCGTTCTTCTGTGTATTGTGTAACCAACTGTTTTATTGCTATAAATTCTTAAATTACTTATACAATCGAACGTATCTAGTGCGTTCGTTTGTATATACCATTTCCAATCAATGTAGTGTATTATTTATTCATATCTTTCGAACGTATCCGATGCGTTCTTTTCAAATACGTTATGTCCAATGTATTATTTGTATCTCCCGAACGTATCTGGTGCGTTCTTTTGTGTATTGTGTAACCAACTGTTTTATTGCTATAAATTCTTAAATTACTTATACAATCGAACGTATCTAGTGCGTTCGTTTGTATATACCATTTCCAATCAATATAGTGTATTATTTATTCATATCTTTCGAACGTATCCGATGCGTTCTTTTCAAATACGTTATGTCCAATGTATTATTTGTATCTCCCGAACGTATCTGGTGCGTTCTTTTGTGTATTGTGTAACCAACTGTTTTATTGCTATAAATTCTCAAATTATTTATCCATTCGAACGTATCTAGTGCGTTTAATGCATCTAAATGTTCTTGATTTTGTTTTAAAATTAGTTAAAATATGATATTGACATTTATTTATATCTCCCGAACGTACCTGGAGCGTTTTTCCTACGAACCTTTCGTCTAATGTTTTATTCGTATCTACCGAACGTATCAAATTTATATCAGGTGCGTTATTTTTACATACGTTACATCGAATGATTTATTTGTGTTTTCAAAACGTATCTGGTGCGTTCTTTCGTGTATTTATGTCAAATAAATATAGTGCATTATTATTTTTTCGATGTTTCGCGTCCGTTTAGACCAAAAACGAAATATATTAGAATGACTCGGAATATAAAGTTGTTATTCGGTGTGCGCACCTGACTGGGACGCCGGTGTAGGTGAAATAAAAACAGTCCCTAATATTCCAGCCGCTATGTCATTTGGGAATAATAAAACACTGCCGAATAGAAGTATTCGAAAGACTCGCTGGAGTTTAATTTTTCAGCAATAATGCACCTACCGAATACCGCGCGGGACTAAAAGGATTTCGAATCGGATTAAGCGTTTGTAGTCGGAACAAACCTTAATTAGAAAATTAAATCGAGGCTTTTGTTACGGAAAATATCGAAACTATTCTACGGATTCAATTGTTTATCGAAATTTTATTAGAAAAAAAAAACAAACGTTTTGTTAATAATTATAATATTTATTATGTAACGAACGCCCCTGACCGATGGTTTTTGGAGCGCGGTAGGTGGCGGCGGTAAAACGGCATCAACGGAGGCTTGTGAACTGACCAAGTGGCGCAATGGCTGACCATCTACCACTAACTGAAACCACCTAAGCTCTCGGTTCTTGCGGTTACACTATTAAACAAGGGTCTGATATCCATTTGGGAAAGCCGTACACACACGTACGTACAATATGAACGAAAAGTTTCGTAAATTCGAAATCGTTTTTCAATTTTTACATACGTACATAAACAATTACACAACCGTGACCGATTAACGATACTTGAATGTTTTTTTTACACCCCGTACATTCATTTATCGATGTTTTCGTTTTTTTTTCAACCAAATTTACGAGTTATACAAAAACGCAGCTCAAACATACTGATTTTCATATTTTTCTAACCTAACCTAATCTAATATGAGCTGGATACCTAAAACCACGACGATTTGACGATAAATAAACGTATAAAATGGTCGAATTAATAAAAAAATGAAGAAATCTAACCAATCCTAACCTAACTAAACAAAATTAAATCTTTTACGCGTGCGCCTTAACGCGGATCAACGACGAATACGCATGCGTAACAATACGATAATAAAAATAATTTTCCCTATATAATTCGAGTTCTTATCTAAGCTAAATGAGTTTAAAAATGATCGTAATCGGATTTGAAGCTTTCAAAGTTGTAAAAACAACATACAATTAGTACATAAACCTCGTATATTAAAATGAATTAAAATTAATTTTCGACCGTTCAATAAGTAACAGTTGAATCTCTATTATTGTCAGTCGGTTAACCGCAGGCGGTCATAAACCGCAAGACCCGAGTTAGCTCTCGTACATGCAATTAGTATCTTAATTAATATTGATGCCGTATAAAGAATTTCTATTTGGGTTTTAGCCTGGACTTCGGTTCATTAATATTAAGGGCAATTCCGGATCTGTTGTGTATATACCGGACACTCGTATATCTATATAATATAAAATGATTCTTTCGATTAATTACATTTTGACATTTGACGTATAAATATTAGTAGAGTTCTATGAGAATTTATGTCAGTATCTGCCTAACTTCGTTTTAGTTGACGTTTACCATATTACAATTATTTATATAAGCGTGGGCATTTTGAATATTGGATCATTGATGAAAATTAGAATCTCACCTAAATAAGACGTACTCTAAACTGTCATAAATGTCAGAGATATTTCATTATTTCTTTGTAGTTCGTAATTGCATATAAATTAATTAATAACTTGTAGCTGTCAGTTTCGTACGTCTTCACGAGTGTTTATATAACAAACAGTCGGTTGGATACAACAAACATAAAATTAGACAGTTTATAGAGAATATTTTTCTACACTTTAGTTATTTACGAATTTTAATACTTTTTACGTGCTGATTATCAAAAATATAACCCTTAGTTTACTATATACTTTGTAATTGCATATAAATTAATTAATAACTTGTAGCTGTCAGTTTCGTACGTCTTCACGAGTGTTTATATAACAAACAGTCGGTTGGATACAACAAACATAAAATTAGACAGTTTATAGAGAATATTTTTCTACACTTTAGTTATTTACGTATTTTAATACTTTTTACGTGCTGATTATCAAAAATATAACCCTTAGTTTACTATATACTTTGTAATTGCATATAAATTAATTAATAACTTGTAGCTGTCAGATTTTATACGTCTTCACGAGTGTTTATATAACAAACAGTCGGTTGGATACAGCAAACATAAAATTAGACAGTTTATAGAGAATATTTTTCTACACTTTAGTTATTTACGAATTTTAATACTTTTTACGTGCTGATTATCAAAAATATAACCCTTAGTTTACTATATACTTTGTAATTGCATATAAATTAATTAATAACTTGTAGCTGTCAGTTTCGTACGTCTTCACGAGTGTTTATATAACAAACAGTCGGTTGGATACAACAAACATAAAATTAGACAGTTTATAGAGAATATTTTTCTACACTTTAGTTATTTACGTATTTTAATACTTTTTACGTGCTGATTATCAAAAATATAACCCTTAGTTTACTATATACTTTGTAATTGCATATAAATTAATTAATAACTTGTAGCTGTCAGATTTTATACGTCTTCACGAGTGTTTATATAACAAACAGTCGGTTGGATACAGCAAACATAAAATTAGACAGTTTATAGAGAATATTTTTCTACACTTTAGTTATTTACGAATTTTAATACTTTTTACGTGCTGATTATCAAAAATATAACCCTTAGTTTACTATATACTTTGTAATTGCATATAAATTAATTAATAACTTGTAGCTGTCAGTTTCGTACGTCTTCACGAGTGTTTATATAACAAACAGTCGGTTGGATACAACAAACATAAAATTAGACAGTTTATAGAGAATATTTTTCTACACTTTAGTTATTTACGTATTTTAATACTTTTTACGTGCTGATTATCAAAAATATAACCCTTAGTTTACTATATACTTTGTAATTGCATATAAATTAATTAATAACTTGTAGCTGTCAGATTTTATACGTCTTCACGAGTGTTTATATAACAAACAGTCGGTTGGATACAGCAAACATAAAATTAGACAGTTTATAGAGAATATTTTTCTACACTTTAGTTATTTACGAATTTTAATACTTTTTACGTGCTGATTATCAAAAATATAACCCTTAGTTTACTATATACTTTGTAATTGCATATAAATTAATTAATAACTTGTAGCTGTCAGTTTCGTACGTCTTCACGAGTGTTTATATAACAAACAGTCGGTTGGATACAGCAAACATAAAATTAGACAGATTATAGAGAATATTTTTCTACACTTTAGTTATTTACGAATTTTAATACTTTTTACGAGCTGATTATCAAAAATATAACCCTTAGTTTACTATATACTTTGTAATTGCATATAAATTAATTAATAACTTGTAGCTGTCAGATTTTATACGTCTTCACGAGTGTTTATATAACAAACAGTCGGTTGGATACAGCAAACATAAAATTAGACAGTTTATAGAGAATATTTTTCTACACTTTAGTTATTTACGAATTTTAATACTTTTTACGTGCTGATTATCAAAAATATAACCTTTAGTTTACTATATAGTTTGTAATTGCATATACATTAAATAATGACTTGTAGCTGTCAGATTTTGTACGTGTTCACGAGTGTTCATATAACAAACAGTCGGTTGGATACAAAAAATATAAAATTTGACATATTATAGGGAATAATTTTATAATTTGGAAATTTCATGACAAGAACTAGTAATTTATTCGATAATGAGGTTTTCTTATTGAATATTTCACATCAATAAGTTCGAAACTCGATTATATAAACCCCGATACATTCTTCAATGTTAAAAAAATTTATTTCGTTCGTTTCGGGATCTAACCCACCAACGCCATGTCAAATATAACACATAATTCAAAATGGTTGATTGTTGTTCAAATGTTTTTATATTGGCGTTAATTCCGTGCAGCTTTAAATTTGGGGTGTATTTTAAACATTTACGAACGTCTGGAGCGCGTTCGTTTTGTACGTTTCGCTATAGATAGCGATCGGTGGTTTCTCGATTATTCAACTTTTTTTTTTTTTAGCGTTTGTGATTTCTATTATACCGCCATGAAGTCAAAATAACATGTTATTAAATTCTCGAATAGTTACTACAGAAATGCGTTCCTTCTATATAATCAAACGTTGGAAGTGTTGCTGCTTTTGTTGTTTATTTTTTTTTACTTTCTCATTTCCTTCGTTTGTAATTTAATGCGCTTTGCCTTGTGATTACTGTAAATGGTTTTTATTCCGTTCGAAATTGGATTAAACGTAAATTAATTATGTCTATATATACTTTGATAAAATTAATCGAAACGTACTAATTTAAAGAAAATATATATAAAAAAGATATTTTTGTTAATACCCTGTATATATGTACGTAAATATCCGTGAATGCGTTAGTTCATTTTTTTTTGCTTCTACGAGGGCTGCTACTTAATTTTTGAGACAGATATCGTAATGGAGAACGATCCATCTTCTGCGATTAGTTTCTCTGAATTTTTCGAACGCATCTGGTAAAAAAAATGCTGGTGTACAATTCAGAATTGACCGTTCTACGTTGCTATGATAGAACGGTGACGATAAGTCCAGTTATTTGGACAAAACATGACGCCATTTGCTTCCAAGTCCTTCGTACGAATGGACTATAATCATTTTTGTAATAAAAAACCGTAGGTATATATATTTTTGTTTTTACGAAGTTCTAGAAAGTCGAAACGATCTACTGTTATTACCTCGAAATATCATTATCGTAAAAACTTATGGTTAAGGCAATTTCAGATTACGATAACTTGAAATTCCTCACAGTTTTTAATGGTCTCGACATCTTGCTAATACGATTTAGACTCTTGGTCTGTCAAACTTATAAAATATATCAACGAATAAATAGAAAAATGAATATTAAATATTTGTTACCGTGATAGAAGGTTTCGTCACGAAAAAATCCGAATTAAAGACACAACAAAAATTTTACTTTAGTTATTTACGTATTTTAATACTTTTTACGTGCTGATTATCAAAAATATAACTCTTAGTTTACTATATAGTTTGTAATTGCATATAAATTAAATAATAACTTGTAGCTGTCAGATTTTGTACGTCTTCACGAGTGTTTATATAACAAACAGTCGGTTGGATACAGCAAACATAAAATTTGACAGATTATAGAGAATATTTTTCTACACTTTAGTTATTTACGAATTTTAATACTTTTTACGAGCTGATTATCAAAAATATAACCTTTAGTTTACTATATACTTTGTAATTGCATATAAATTAAATAATAACTTGTAGCTGTCAGTTTTGTACGTCTTCACGAGTGTTCATATAACAAACAGTCGGTTGGATACAACAAACATAAAATTAGACAGATTATAGAGAATATTTTTCTATACTTTAGTTATTTACGTATTTTAATACTTTTTACGTGCTGATTATCAAAAATATAACCCTTAGTTTACTATATACTTTGTAATTGCATATAAATTAAATAATAACTTGTAGCTGTCAGTTTTGTACGTCTTCACGAGTGTTTATATAACAAACAGTCGGTTGGATACAACAAACATAAAATTTGACAGTTTATAGAGAATATTTTTCTACACTTTAGTTATTTACGAATTTTAATACTTTTTACGAGCTGATTATCAAAAATATAACTCTTAGTTTACTATATACTTTGTAATTGCATATAAATTAAATAATAACTTGTAGCTGTCAGTTTTGTACGTCTTCACGAGTGTTTATATAACAAACAGTCGGTTGGATACAACAAACATAAAATTTGACAGATTATAGAGAATATTTTTCTATACTTTAGTTATTTACGAATTTTAATACTTTTTACGTGCTGATTATCAAAAATATAACCCTTAGTTTACTATATACTTTGTAATTGCATATAAATTAAATAATAACTTGTAGCTGTCAGTTTTGTACGTCTTCACGAGTGTTTATATAACAAACAGTCGGTTGGATACAACAAACATAAAATTTGACAGATTATAGAGAATATTTTTCTATACTTTAGTTATTTACGAATTTTAATACTTTTTACGTGCTGATTATCAAAAATATAACCCTTAGTTTACTATATACTTTGTAATTGCATATAAATTAAATAATAACTTGTAGCTGTCAGTTTTGTACGTCTTCACGAGTGTTTATATAACAAACAGTCGGCTGGATACAACAAACATAAAATTTGACAGTTTATAGAGAATATTTTTCTACACTTTAGTTATTTACGAATTTTAATACTTTTTACGAGCTGATTATCAAAAATATAACCTTTAGTTTACTATATACTTTGTAATTGCATATAAATTAAATAATAACTTGTAGCTGTCAGTTTTGTACGTCTTCACGAGTGTTCATATAACAAACAGTCGGTTGGATACAACAAACATAAAATTTGACAGATTATAGAGAATATTTTTCTATACTTTAGTTATTTACGTATTTTAATACTTTTTACGTGCTGATTATCAAAAATATAACCCTTAGTTTACTATATACTTTGTAATTGCATATAAATTAAATAATAACTTGTAGCTGTCAGTTTTGTACGTCTTCACGAGTGTTTATATAACAAACAGTCGGTTGGATACAACAAACATAAAATTTGACAGTTTATAGAGAATATTTTTCTACACTTTAGTTATTTACGAATTTTAATACTTTTTACGTGCTGATTATCAAAAATATAACTCTTAGTTTACTATATACTTTGTAATTGCATATAAATTAAATAATAACTTGTAGCTGTCAGATTTTGTACGTGTTCACGAGTGTTCATATAACAAACAGTCGGCTGGATACAACAAATATAAAATTTGACAGATTATAGAGAATAATTTTATAATTTGGAAATTCCACTTTACTCATTAAATTCGTTTTATTATATAGAATAATTATAAAAAAAAAACGATATTTGAGTGATTATAAACATCATACGGTCCTGTTAAATAATTACACGATAATAATTTGCGTACGAAACGCCGTCACTGGTCTCGTATAAAAATGGTGGCGGCAGCGCGGGTGATCGATAAATCCAGACTAATTCTGAGCTTATTGCGAGGTTCCTTCGACTTCTCTCTAACCCCCTTCTCTGTTCCTCGGCCCATTTCATCTCGCGACAGCAGGCGGCATTTATGGCTTGCATTACATCTTCCGCCTACCCGCCTTTCGTCCCGTTTCCCTTCACTTTTCGCAAACCACTCTGCTGCCAAATCGGCCCCTTCGAGAGGAGACACGAAAAAAAAAAAAAAAGAAACAACAAATTTATCTCCGCTTATTCAGTACAAGGTGTCGCCAAAATATTTGAAATTTCTCTTGCAATTTAATATTGATAAAATATTCAAATTAAAACTATCAAACATTTATTGTAAACAACTATCATTCAATAAGTCGTATGACTGACACACAGATGACACTGTCATTGTCAAATCTATATGACGTTTATGAAGTACTAACTTTCAAAAGACATTGTGTCAAATTTTATGACATTTCGATTAATCATAAAAAAGTGAGGTTACTTTCATTTGACCATGAGACAAAATGGATGCCACGTTTACTCACAACCGATTAAAAACAAAGTTTTAACCACGTTAACACGTAATAAATACATCACTTCATTCTTGAATCAATCTAATGTAATTTAAGAAAATATTGAATATTCCACGAGATCCTGTATAACAAATATCCATAATTACCTGTCATCTAAATATCAGCGATTCAATAATTTTTTAATCGCCCCTCGTATAAATAAGTTAATATCCCTTGTATAATTAACTACTTAGAAAAAACACCATAACTACAACTATCCCTTTATCCTATTTTTTTTTCCACATTCTCAAACTACGATCTCCCCCCGTTCCATTCCCCAAAATTTCCTTGCCGCATTCGTCGAACATAAATAACATTTAATCGGCTAACTAAACAATTTCACTCCACAAATAATTATATCCACTCGAAGGAACAACCCCTCGCAGTCGCTTAAATTTACCTGGAACTTTTCAAACGACTATACCATAATTAACCTCCAGTCAGCAAATGGCCTGGTACACTCCCTAAACTAAACTAAACAACGCCGCCTCTTGATCATGAACGCATCGAACGTTTGTACAAATCGACATCGTCGACTGTACCTTCACACATGCTTTGTACATGTGTGTTGACACTGTATGTTACACATGCTAGTGTGTGTGTAAGGAGTGAGGTTAGGTACGGTAGAATCGTATGTCCTACCTACATTAAAACGGAGCTGTTATAGTAGCTGCGTTCGATAAGGATGTCGGTATTGCGTTATTGCGTGTCCGAGTGAGACGGTAATCATTTCATATTCACGCCTTATATAGTCCGGGAGCTCATTCATTATTCTCATAATATTATTTAACTTGTACGAAATATAAATGAGTTTCTACTATTAATCAAGGTACATTTTTTTTTTTTGAAAAGAGACTTTACGAAACAGTACGGGAATCAGTTAATAATTAATGAAACAGAGCTGTGTAGATTCGACACAAGACTATATTCAGAAAGAAGAAGAAAAAAGAAGAAAAAGCAACGTTCCAATTGTAGGGTGGCAATCGACTCATCATCTCGTAGTTACAAGTTGAATAATTCGATTTTAAAAATTGATTCATCGAAAGCCAATATACAATCTTGCTTTTTCCATTTATATCCTTTTTGTTTATGAAATTCTTTGAATTAGTTGAGCAGTTACCTTAGAAATGTTGATTAAAAAAATATTATTCAATACTTTCAATTCGTTATAAACGAAACATATTATATCTTTAAGCCCCTGAACTATAAATAGCGTGGCGATGTAGCCTCTTCATCCTTTTAAGTAAATGGGCGTAGAAGCGAATAAAGATTCGTTATTGGTCGTTCACGGTCGGTTTCCAAGTTGACAGTATCGCGTCGAGTCCACATGGACTACAGGGCTGCACGATTTACTAAGAAAACAATAATAATCGCTCTAAATTATTTTTGTTTAATAATTAATTTGGTTACAGATAAATTTCATACCAGAAATTCAGTGGAAAATTACAAAACAACATTATTATTCATAATTATAGTAGATTCACCGAAATTAAAACTATATTAATCTACTTCACAGCTGTATCTCCCTGTATTTACGTACAAAGTTCGAAAATTGTATTAATTTGTAAATACAGATAATTATAGTACACTCCTAGATTTATTTAGCGGTACTTATATAAATATCTCCGAGAAAAGTATTTGCTTTATATAATTGATTCTTGTTTGAGGTTAAGTACTTATCCCTAATACGTATCTAAACATTGAAAACGTAAAACTCTTCTAGTTCCACTTTCTCACGATAATTTTAGTGTCACCCCGTAAATAATACCTACCTTAATCGCATTATTCTAAGTTCAAAGTCTGTTCAACATCAATTGCATCAAAATTTACTAATTTAACGCCATCTTGATTTAAGAGACGAAGTAAACAGATTTCTACTTTAGCTTACGCACGAATACAACGCCATCTTGTTTGAAAATAAGATTCGATCTATTTAAAGATTTCTTTTCGAGTTGTGCGTTGTGGAAACGTATAATTTTAATTCGTTTATCAATATTTATCAATAATTTCACATATTATTTAATTATATAGCTCATTTAATTATCTGTAAAATCACAGTCGAAATGTCAAAAATAATTACGACGTAAAATAGCCCGAAACACCATTAATTTTATTATGTGTATTATTAAATCACACTTTGTAAACATCAAAAACATTTCGTGTTTTTCATTAATTAACGTCAATAATTCATATGATCACAGGTGGCGTTGGAAGATTCTTGTTGAAGGGGTACAAATTTAAATATAGTGGTATCGCTTTATATGAAATTAATACACTTCAAAAGTTAGAATGGAATTCTCAGTGACATATTAGACCCGCGCATCGATTCGCGTCGAAGTATGTCGGTTAACGCCATCTATTAACTTCGTGTATAAAATCGCGTTTAAATAATCGAAGTGCGCCGATGAAAACGACGGAAGCGTGTAAATGAAAAATAAACAATTGGTATGTAATTAAAAAGTATGATTATATGTTCGATATGATTATCAATTAAAACGGTGTTTGTTTTTATACTGTGCACGTATGAATTTTTTTAACATGGAAAAATAATACCCCGATTGAAAATTATTATTATTTATATAATAATAAAAAATGTTATATCACTTCCGGTTTTACAATTATTTATTATTTATAAAAGTTGGTTAGCTCAACCTAACCTAACTAAAATCCACTGGGATAGATTTTAATCTCAATAAAATTTATTTTCGGAATAGTTCGAATGCTAATGGATATCGTGTATACCCATTTTACTATAAATTAATCAAGACCTTTTCTTTTTATTTTCGCGACCGGCAGCGACTGGTACATAAACACAAAAACATTACGTGACGTATCCAGACCTTAAATAACCGCCTAAGATATTTACCACCCTACGAAATGCGATCGTTGCGTGTTTATGTCTACTTTCTACGTACACTAAATGTTATAATTCAATGGTGAACGTCACGAAAAATCTAGAACAATACCAGCGAATGATCATTTGAAAAAATTTCCAAATAGTTCGAAATATTAATTGTTGCTTGTCTATTTTCAATGTGTCAGTGATCTGTGTATATTACAGTTTTCTATAAATCGTAAGAAGTCGGTAAAACAGGAACTATTACTCCGATTTGATCTAAAGATGGCGGCAGCTGATTGATGAATAAAATCGTATATAAAAGTTATAATTTTCCACCTAATAACCAAATTTGATTATAATTAAGTGAATACGTCGATTAATTTTGATTTAAAACTGATAATTGATACATTTTTCAATCGTCTAGTGTGTATCTAACTTTTCGACTTCGTCGACATCTATGGACGGTAAGCCGTAATGATATAAACCATCTGATTTATCGGCGATCTGTGTAAATTACAGTTTTCTATAAATCGAATATAGTCGGTAAAACAGTTGGAGTAAAACTCCAATTTAGAAAGGTGACCAAAGTATTTTGATGAATAAAATCGTATATAAAAGTTATAATTTGTCACCTGATAACCAAATTTCATTATAATTGAGTGAATACGTGGATTAATTTTGATTTAAAACTGATAATTGATACATTTTTCTCAGCTGACGTCTATCGATAAAAAGCCGTAGTGTTATGAACATTTGACGTGTCATATATTACAGTTTTCTATAAATAATAAATAGTCGGTAAAACAGAAACTATCACTTCAATTTAATCTGAAGATAACGTTAGATGTTTGATGAATACTCATATAAAATTGTGATATTTTGTTTTTAATAACACAATTACGTGAATATTTGGATTAATTGTGATTTAAAACTGATATTTATGAGCGTATTTAATTCTTAGACATCTATGAACGGGAAGCCGTAACATCTGTGTCGGCTATTTGTGTATATTACAGTTTTCTATAAATCGTAATTAGTCGGTAAAACAGTAACTATTACTTACCGACATCTCGATGGCGCATCATTACATTTATAGTTGCTATTGGATACGGGGGTTTGGAAAAGTAATTAATAGATTTATTTATAAATTTAATAAATATGAAAAATTGTGATTTATTTTGATTTGAATTCTATTTCAAATAATTTATGGAATTGTATTTATTAAAATTGACGTAATTTATACAATAAATATTATTTAAATTTTCGTTAAGATTGATGTGATGTTGTTAGTATTTAAAGTACAGGGTCGGCTTTAAAATAAATCCGGGAATTTTAATAAGATATCGTAATTGTTAATAAAATTTATCGTTTAATAATTAAAACGGAATAACTACACGGGAACAATAAACTCTTAAAATAATACATCCCACAATAGAAAAAAAATTATATCTCGGTAGTTTTTTTTTTCGGGGAAAAAAAAAAACACCTCCTCCAATATTCCCTTTTTGTTTTTAACGAATCCGTTTCCAGTCATCGTCGCGTCTCATCACCTTTTCCCTTTGGATTTCTTCCATTTACCATAAAACGATGTAATGGCTTCGATGGCTATTCCTACCGACAGCGCCAGTCCGACGTAACTGAATTCTTTGTTTTCGCCGTTCGACAAAACGTTTTGATTGCCGATTAATAAGGTGACGACGTCGGTGGCGCCTTTTTGTTGTTCGGCGAGAAAGTGACAACATTCGATTATTTGAATGTAGACGTGCATCTCTTTGTCTTTCTTCTTGGGGTATTTAATGAACGGGACGGGGGCGCGTTCTTGGGGTCGTTGGGCTCGGAAAAATCTGTTGCCGCGATGGAATTGCGATTCTAACCATCTGATTGCGTCGCGGGCCTCTATTTTCTCGCGTTTCAAGTCGTCCAATGCAGAAACGACTACAAAAATGACGATTTTGGATAATTTGAATGAAAAAATTTGAAAAAAAAATTTTGGGGAGTTTTTAAAAATGCGAAAAAATCGTTGGAAAATTGAGAGTAAGCGGAAATTTTGAAAAATTGTACAAGAAACTTTGTAGGTCGAAAAATAAAGAAGAAAAAAATTAATAAAAATGGAAAAAAAATATTAGAAAATATGAAAAAGTCGATAAAATTAGTTAAAAAAATATTAAAAATTGAATTGAGTAAATTATACAAAGAAATTTGCAAATTTTCGTAGGAAAATTAATGAAAAATAAAAAAAATTAAATATAATATGAAAAAAATAGGAAAAATCAATACAAAAAATATTGAAAATGAAGAAAAATATTAAATTTATGAAAAAACAAATTATTTTACAGAAAAGTTTTGAAGTTGAGAAAAATTTGATGAAAATTAATTATATGAAAAAAAAAAAAAAATTCGAAAAAATCGATGAAAAGCCGAAAGTAAACAGATTTTCTGAGAAACTGTACAAAAAAAATTGGAAAAATGAATCAATACAAAAATTAAAAAAAAAATCTAATAACATGGAATTAATAAAAAAAATTTAATTATTCAACGAAAAAGTGGAAAAAATTATTAAAAGATGAAAAGTGAGTTTACATGGAAAATACGAAAAAGGAAAATTTCGAAAAAATTAGTTGATCTTAAAGAAAAATCAACCAAAATTTGAAAAGGGGGCATTTCAAAAATGTTACATGAAAATGGTTGGAGGAAGGTGTAAAATAGAAAAATTGAAAATTGCAAAATAAAAGCCGAAAAAAAAATTTTTTCGAACAAAAATACGGAAAAAAAATAAATATAAAAAAACGAAATAATTATTAAATTAAAAAAATTTTAATTATTCGAAACACAAAAATTACGCGAAAAAATAAAAAAAAAAATAAAAAAAAAACGAAAAATAAAAAATCGAAAAAATAAAAAATAGAGAATAAATCGACTTACCTGCCGTAGGTACCAAAACGATAAATTTCCTACTGTGCACCAGCTGTTTTACCATAAAAGTGTATTTTATGAGGGCGTCGGCGTCTAAAACTAAATAAGGGGAAAGCGCCGCCGTCCTACCGGCGCCGACTCGATTTTCCAAAGCTCTCACTTCGGCGGCCAACCAAAGTTGACCCATGTGTTTCATTTTATTTAATTGACCACCGACGACGTCGCCGCTCGATTTACTACCAGAATCCCCCTCCAATTTGGGGGTTGATGTCGATTTTATGGTGGTACCGTTGCAGGTTGTAGTCGACGCCGAAGAATCCTACGTTTTTTCCAAAATTATTTCGTTGAAGACGATAAATAAAAAATCGCAAAATTTATAAATTGAAAATTCAAAAAAAAAAATAATTAAATTGGTAAAAACGTATGAAAATAAGTACGAAAAGGGGACAAACTAAATAAATATGGGGAAAAATTGGAAAATAATTTTTCCAAAAATAACTTAAATAATTATATAAAAAAGGGGGTGTTTCGAAAATGGTACAAAAACGTGAACGAAATGGAAAAAAATACGAAAATTAATAAAAAGGAAAAATGGAGATAATCAGATACAAAAAAATATGAATAATATACAAAAATATTTAAAGGAGAAAAAATGAAAATAAAAAAAATAAAAACGTAAATTTTTAGAAAAGAAAAAAAGAAGGGAACGGAAGAATATGAAAAAAAAAATAATATAAAATGGTACAAAAACAAAAAAAATACGAAAATTAATAAAAAATACGGAAAAAATTGATACAACGAAAAACAAAAATGATAAGAAAAAATATAAATAAATAAAAATACGGGGAGAAAAAGAAATAAAAGGGGGTAAGAAGAAAATGATACAAAAGTAACATGAAAACGTATAAAAAATTTAAAAAAACAAAAAAAAATTTGTAAAAATAACGAAAAAAAAAACCGCAAAAAAATAAATAAAATTGAGAGGGAAAAGGGGGAAAAATAATATCATAACGAAAAAAAAGAGTCAAAAACGAAATTATCGAAATAATATAAAAAAATCCTTGAAAAAACTAGTAAATTTGCAAAAATTAATGAAAAACAAGAACAAAAGAATAAATAAAAAAAAATATAAGGTGAACAAACAATAATATGAAAAATATTTAAAGGAGAAAAATGAAAATAAAAAAAAAAAATAAAAACGAAAATTTTTAGAAAAGGAAAAAAGAAGGAAACAGAAGAATATGAAGAAAAAATTAAAGAAAAATAATATAAAATTAACAAACATAAAGAAACAAATTATCAAATAAAATAAGAAGCAAAAAATATTCGAAAATTGTACAAAAACAAATAAAATACGAATATTAATAAAAAATACGGAAAAAATTGATACAACGAAAAACAAAAACGACGAAAATGATAAGAAAAAATATAAATAAATAAATAAAAATACCGGCGAGAAAAAGAAATAAAAGGGGGCAAAAAGAAAATGATACAAAAATAACATGAAAACGTATAAAAAATTTAAAAAAACAAAAAAAAAATTTGTAAAAATAACGAAAAAAAAAAAAATTAAAAATACGCAAAAAATAAATAAAAGTAATTTGAAATAAAATTGAGAGGGAAAAGGGGCAAAAATAATATCATAACGAAAAAAAAAGAGCCAAAAACGAAATAATATAAAAAAAATCCTTAAAAAAACTAGTAAATTTGCAAAAATTAATGAAAAACAAGAACAAAAGAATAAATAAAAAAAAATATAAGGTGAACAAACAATAATATGAAAAATATTTAAAGGAGAAAAATGAAAATAGAAAAAAAACAAAAACGAAAATTTTTAGAAAAGGAAAAAAGAAGGAAACAGAAGAATATGAAGAAAAAATTAAAGAAAAATAATATAAAATTAACAAACATAAAGAAACAAATTATCAAATAAAATAAGAAGCAAAAAATATTCGAAAATTGTACAAAAACAAATAAAATACGAATATTAATAAAAAATACGGAAAAAATTGATACAACGAAAAACAAAAACGACGAAAATGATAAGAAAAAATATAAATAAATAAATAAAAATACCGGCGAGAAAAAGAAATAAAAGGGGGCAAAAAGAAAATGATACAAAAATAACATGAAAACGTATAAAAAATTTAAAAAAACAAAAAAAAAATTTGTAAAAATAACGAAAAAAAAAAAAAATTAAAAATACGCAAAAAATAAATAAAAGTAATTTGAAATAAAATTGAGAGGGAAAAGGGGCAAAAATAATATCATAACGAAAAAAAAAGAGCCAAAAACGAAATAATATAAAAAAAATCCTTAAAAAAACTAGTAAATTTGCAAAAATTAATGAAAAACAAGAACAAAAGAATAAATAAGAAAAAAAAAAAGAAATATAAGGTGAACAAATGCGAAAAAAAAAAAATGGAAAAAATTGGAAAATACAGGAAAATTTGAAAAATAGGGAAAAAATTGGGGAATGTAAAAAAAAATTAAATTTCTGTTTGTGCACTTACGAATTCGTCTAACAACATTTTCGAATCCTTGTCGTCGTCTTTTTTACTGTCATTTAATGTACAAACAAAAATATTGTTTCCGTCATCGTAAGAAATTCCAGTTTCGTTAAGGGTAGTTAGAAATTTTCCAAAAGAAAGTAATTTAATCACGCGGATAACGGCCTCTTCTTTCGTATTCAAACTTTTTTTATCCGCGTAATTCCAATCCAACGTCTCCTGAGAAACTTTCAATATTTCCACACCTAGACAAATCCAAATTTTTTGCGAAAACCCAAAAAAATTACGAAAAAAAAAACATATTTTTTCCCTAACCCCGTATTAAAAATATCGGCCCTGTAATTCGCTAGATACGTCAATTACAGGGCGGATTCGTTAAATTACCTCGATAAATAAAAATAAATCTACGATTTCGATCCACCCTGTATTAAAATCAAAAACCAAATATACAATACTTCGAATTTTATAAATTTTAAGCCACAATATAACACGAACTGGTTATTTAGAATACAGGGTAATCCATTTATTAATCACCAAAAAAAATTTTTTGTATTACGACTCGCCCGGTATTATATTAGACGATTTATATATATAAAAAAAAAAATAATTGTTTCGATAAATTTCGACGATTTTTAGATAACTGCCATCATCGCGGTTATATAACTTACAGGGGGATCCATTTAAAAGTACCGAAGAAAAAAATTGAGTTCGTTTATTGGCTCACCTTGTATTAGATTCAATCGATATCGAGTTCCTATATTTTGAGCGAATAATTTTAAATGGATAATCATATTTCATCACGGTGGTTATATAAATTACAGAGTGATCCGTTAAAACACATTCTATATAAATATATTTTGACTCGCCCTGTATTAGATTTATCGAGGAAATACTAAATCCAATAATTTTCATGATTTTCTACTATTAATAATGAAAAAAAGGTCAAAGTTTATTATTCTGACGGTCATTTAAAGTACAGGGTGATCCATTTAAAAACACCAACGAAATAATTGTATTCGTTTTTTGACCTACCTTGTATTATGTACAATGAATATTGACAACACCGACTATTTTTAAAAGTATCGAAAATAATTTAAAAACGATGGTAACATTTTATGGCTTGTATAAATTACAGAGTGATCCGTTAAAACACATTCTATATAAATATATTTTGACTCGCCCTGTGTATTAGATTTATCGAATAATTACCAAATTCAATAATTTTTATAAATTTCGTTCGTCAATTTGAATATTACATTGCGATATATGTGATTTAAAATATACAGGGCGATTTAATTAAATATTTCAAAGTGTGAATTGTGTTTGTTTTTTGGCTCACCTTGTATTAGATGCAACAAATCCATACAAAAATCGGTAATTTTCAAAAATTTACAAAATAATCGAAAAAGTAATATCATATTGGCGTGATAATATACAGGGTAAACCATTAAAAAAAATTTTCCAAATAAAATGTTTTTTGATTTAGAGCCTCCCTGTATTAAATTTAACGAATAACAGCGTGATTAATCATTTTCAGAAACTTTTATGATTATTTGAAAATTAAAATTACGGTTTTCATATAATATACAGGGTAATCCATGAAGCAAATTAAACTTTTGGTTTTTTATTAATACAAAATCTTATATATTTTGACTCGCACTGTATTATGTACGACAAATCTTATTAAAATCGATAATTTTTATAAAATCAAGGAATAATGTTAAAACCGTAATCGCGGTAATGCAATAATATACAGGGTAAACCATTAAAAAATACCACAAATAATGTATCTGTATTTTGGCTCACCCTGTATTAGATTTCAAGAATTATAACAAAAAAATCATTTTTTATACTAAATCCACAATCTATCGACACCCGTGAACAATTTTTTTCAATTATACAGGGCATAGTCAATTTTCATAAACGTACAAACTCAATTTTTTTCAAAAACCCTGTACATATAACAAATTTTAACTTTACATTATATCCTAGTGGGGAAAAGACGATTTTAAATTTGAAATATTATACCTGGTGTTTCATAATAAAAAGAAAAACTTAAATCACCTTTCAAAAGGATATCTTCAGACAGCGGTATCCTTAATCCTTTATTAATAATTTCCGTATTTTTCAATCCGACGCCGATCATTTTCGGACTAAGCAAATTGACATTGACCAAATTCAATAAATGGGTTATTTGTCTTAACAAAGACGCGGTATTGGAACCGCAAGATTTGATCACTTCCAGATCTGTCGCTAACCAATCATTGAGGATTTTGATGCTTTGCAAAATGGTCTCTTCGGTAAATATTTCAAGGATATCGTTAACGTCCATAAATTGTACGATTTTGCTTAAATCTTCTTCGGTTTTTTCGGGGTTTTGTTGATCGGGGGTAGTTGCGCCATTGAATAAACCGTTGGTTAAAATATCTTTAGGGGTACCGCTGTTCGATTCGTCTGATACCTGATCGATTAGTAAAAATATCCGTATAAATATTAAAATTCAGAGGTTATGTTACGAAAAGGTATCAAAAACACTAACCTTGATGATATCGAAATCCTCGTCTGAAGAAACGTCGAGAACCTCTTCTTCTTCGTCGTCAGATATAAAAGAATCCGAAGAGCTACTATAATTTTCTTCGTGTTCGCTTAATTCGGACTCGTCTTCACTCTCATTTTTCAAAGCCTTCCGTCTCCTCAATTTCGATTTACACCTTTTCCTACCCGCCATCAAATCTTTCAAAATTCCGTTACCGGTTTTCCCTTTGACATTTTCGTTACAAGGAAAATTCAAAACACCTTCTCGTATACGATTAGAAACGTTCTTCAATAATTGTGAATATATACCCAAAGTGAAAGCCACTGCGGTGGATAATTGGGGAGATTTGGATAATTGCAACTTGGATATACAGAGTAAACATATAACGATTATTTTAAATATTTTATCGCCGTTTAAATGATTCAGTTGATAATAATCAGTTTCGATCGAATCCCCCGATTCACTATTAGTAGACACTTTGGTAAAAGTCAAACATTCCTCGAGATTTTTATAAGTCTGATGACACAAATCGTAAACTTTATTAACTTTCTTATCGAAATACCACACGTCGATAATCAAAAGAAATCTCGCTATAAATATTTTGATCTTTTCACTTTGTTCAGTTTCAATGATGCCTTCGACGTTTTTATCAGGCAATTGTTCAAGAAATTTAGAATTCCTATCGAAAAGTGCTATTAGATTATTTAAAGTACCTTCAAACGGGAATTTACAAGACAAACAACGCATATAATGATAAACGGCTTCTAAAAAACGATTCTGATTCATCGCCAACGTTCCCATTTGATTATGAGGCATACCGTAATCCGGTTTATAAGAAACGGCTTGAAGATAATACCGTACAGGTAATGCAGATTCCCAATTAGGATAAATCTCAAGTTTATACCGACTGAGATCTCCCAAATAAATCAAACATTGATGTACTGATTGTTTAGCCCAATCTACAGCTTCAACTTTAACATCTTTATTCCCAGAATGTATTAAAGAGAAATCGATAAACGATTCAATGTTCAAATTGAAATTATACTGCAATTTAGATAACATGTGGTTGTAAAATCCAATACCGGCGTTAATATGGGCGGTAATATGACATATTTCTTCCGGCAGGTATTCTTTTTTTTTCAATTTTTTAGACGTGGACACCACATCGTAATAACCTTTCCTCCATAGTAATTCCTCCCCTTTACGACCGTATAAAATCGGATCGGAAAATATTAATCTTTCGCAATATTCGCACAATTTTTTACGTTGGATTAGCAAATTAGGTGAAAAAAGATCTACGACAGTTCGGGCACAACTTCTTGCGTCGTCTAAACGCTTAGCTTGTTCACTTATAGATCTAAAATTAATAATACAGTATCTTTATTATATATATATAGTAACATCTTTTTTTACTCAATAAAATGCTAATCCATATCGAAATATACTAATACATATTTCAATAAAAAAAATTTCGTAATTTTCGTGACATTTAACATTTCAATAAATTCGTTTCAAAATAACATTAAATATTAATAAACACATCATCTGATTTAAATTTCGATAAAATTAATAGTTAAAAATAATAAATAAATTAAAAAATCATACATTTATACAATCTATTCCTCACTAAAATTCCTCGTATTCAAGTAATAATAAAGTGAGGTTAATTTAGTTAAACATATATAAAAACGTGATAAACAACAATTATTTTATAATGTACGTCATAATTATACATATAAACTTACCGATATAATTTTTTTGAGAGCTCTTGGCTCTGGTTTTGGTTAATATCTGTTGAGTTGTAGCTTTTCTTCATTTCAGCTCATGCTTTTATTCTTCTCTCGTCAAGAATTCAAAAAACTTTTTTCTATTTTCGTATATTCCAAAAAACTTGTTGTAATGTAAATCATTATTAGTTCATAATTAATTTTACAAACGTATTTTGACACCATCACACTTTCTTATCAAAATGAATGAATCGTTCATGGCCAAATAAAAAACATCACTCACATCTGCCGGAAATAACTGGCACTCTTCAATCCTTTGAGAATCAACAACGGAGCCATCTATTAATCAATGGTCGATACCGTTTATCTCACACAATATACATTTCTCATAATTATCGATTTTGTTATAATCACAAAAATAATTTTTTTATAAATATTAATATGGTAAAATACTTGAAGAAACAAAAAATTTTCATTTTTTTAACAAAAATTGCGAGACATACGTGTCACCTGAATTAGGAAAACAAATACAGTTTTCTTTTTTTTTTTTTTAAAGTTTCCCTACTAAACCACAAAATTCTTATTTTAATCCTAGCACTAGATTATCTACATTCTTCTAAAATTAATTTTCAATATATTTCAGAACAATGAATACGATTTATATATAATTAGATCAATTCTATACTTTATTTGTTAATTGCATTTTACTCCGTCAGTGTAAATGTTCGTAAAGTGCAAAATATTACTGATAAATTTCAGTTGTAAAATTATCGATTAACGAATTTTATTGTTAAATAAACTCTTTCAAAAAGTATATAAGTATTACGATTAAATATATTTTCTTTATTTTTGAATAATCACAAAATTAGTATATTTCTTAAATCTATACCAAACTAACAAACTTTTTATTATTCCTTATGTCATATGTCAAAATTGACATTATTGGCATTTTGTTGATATTTTCGTAATTATTAAAAAAATGTCCAAAGTAGAATTTAAACAAGATATGCCCCCGCCTGGGGGCTACAAACCTATACATTTCAAAAGAGTACCAGCCAAAACATTTTTCGGAGGTATATTTAAGTAAATATTGCTAATTACGTAATCCACTTAACCTAAAAGTCTTTCAGGATGGGCAATTATTGGAGGCTATTTGGGTATGACTGCCGGAGCAGCCTATTTATACTATTTAAACGTTAAAGCGGTAAAAGCGAGAGAACTTGAAATGCGATGCGTCAGTTTGGCCATTTACCCTATGCTTTTAGCGGAAAGAGACAGAGAATTTCTCAAACAATTACGAAGAAATAGAGACGAAGAAAGAGAATTGATGAAGAACGTAGAAGGGTGGAAAGTGGGTACTTGGTACGGCGAACCTATTTATAAGACCAAACCAACAGATCATCTGGTTGATCCCATGTTTTTCGATTATTATGTACATAGTTCTTATAAAGATTGT
The DNA here is from genome assembly GCF_026230105.1 of Diorhabda sublineata. Taxonomy (NCBI): domain Eukaryota; kingdom Metazoa; phylum Arthropoda; class Insecta; order Coleoptera; family Chrysomelidae; genus Diorhabda; species Diorhabda sublineata. The sequence continues at coordinate 310,577 of NC_079484.1, read as the reverse complement.
AGTACTCGCGCAGACATCGGATTATTGTCGTAAATATATATGTGAAAGTGTAGCAAATTATATATTAAATTTTCAATTAATTCGTAGTGGTTTTTTTTTCATAGTAATGAATGCAAAACGGAAAAAAACAAAGTATGAGGTTCGGTTTACATATTATGTATTTTATTGAAAGTAAATAAGTTTGATACGAATCATTCTTCAATATTTTCACAATTCATTCAAAAATTTGTTCTAATTAAACGCAATTTTGAACAAGGATATTAATTATTCTATTACGTAAAAAGAACTTTCAAAGTTGCAATTGATCAATTTATTTATCACTCGTAGCTTCGAAAGTTTACCTTGGAGATAGACAATCAACTTCTTTAATGGATTGCTCTATAGAATGAAAGAAATATCACTGGGTATGATAAAATTGAGGTTATTATAGAAATATGTATGAAATTAACGGTATAAAAGATTTAGACCACATTCGGTATCCGTAGGAACTGATAATATGCTAATAAAATTGAACCATCTATCACATTTTTTTATGTTAATGTTATTTATTTAAAAAAAAAACAATCACCTCGACGTCCTCAATACAATTGTTATCTATGCACTCTACCATAGATAACCTACAATTCTACATTATGTTCCAGTATATACTAGATCATAGACATAGTAATTCTAGACTGCTGAAAACACAGAACATACTGAAGATACTATTGGGGGTGCATTCCATTAAGCACTCACGACAATTAGGCAAAGTGGAATGCACAAAAGGGCCGTGAACGCTTAGTGGAATGCACGTAGTTGGATTTTTTGAAAAAAAAAAACACCTATTGGTTTAAGGTAGAGCTATTTTAGTTCCACTGAGCGGTGATTGGTGAAACGCGATAAGGGAATAGAGAAAAATAACAGAGGAAGGAGTACGATACTATACCGTTACTTTTTTTGTATCTCATTCTAATATTCGAATACTATAATTTGATTGAAAGCGCTGTCTATTTATTATTACTTTGTCTATGTAGTAAGTTCAATAGTTAGGCAATACACAATACGACCACGTATTGATTTCAATATAAGTTTTACGTAAATAAGAAAATAGAATTGAATTATGAGTCGTATCAACGAATATTTGGCTGCTGTTTTTATTGATTACTCTCTTTAATGTTCGATGCAAGTGACATTGTTGTTTTTTTTAATAAAAAAAAAAAGAAAAATGTATATGATATACTTAACCTATTAGCTAGACAACACACAATACTATTAGCGCGTATGCTAATGAAATGTCGTTTATTATGACAAGTAATCAGTCTATTGAATTCGGATTTATTGAGTTTTTCGCACATTTATTATTCACTACATAATATTACAATAGTACCTAATAACGTCTACTTGACTTTGAATGTAATTTTTCAAAATGTTTTTCAATAAATCATTACGCCGTTAAAATTAGAGATGGGATTCCACCGTTCCAATGTAACTGAATAAGTAACGCGTTGAAATTTGAAATATTTTTTTTCCGATTATATCGAAACGTAATGAAATAAGTGGAATGGGTGGAAACAATTTATTTAAAAAAAAAAAAAAAATCCACAGGAAATTTGTTTAGACATGATAATTCCAAATAAGTTTTACTCGATCTTTCTCTGGCCTTCCGAAGGACATGCCAATTGGTAGAGGAGTTGAATTAATGTTCTGGTAGGACGTCCTGTCATCCGACCTTTGGTTAAATACGAATAATTTTTGTGTTCGCTAATGAGACCAACTCCAGTCGTATCGAAATGGATCCAGTCGATGCAATCGACGAATTCGTTCAAAAACGCCGCGCCTAAACAAGCGGAACCGTGTCCGAGTCCTTTATTATTGACGTCGTGCGAAGTGAATCTATTGACTTTCTTCATAAAGTATTTCCATAGCGGTAATCTCCAAACTCTATCTCCGGTAATGATACCCGCTTTTCTAGTTTGAGACCACATCGTTTGGGAATTGGTGAAAACAGCGCTAGCCGCCGATCCGAGGGCGGCTCGAGATCCCGGCGTCAACGTAGCCACGTCGATAATGAGACGCGGCTTGTACATAATTTGTCCAAAGATGAAGGCGTCCGCCAGCATTAAACGTCCCTCGTTATCGGTATCGGTAATCATTACAGATTTTTGATTCAATCCCATCACCACGTCTCCGCATCTCATCGCCATACCGCTCGGCATGTTTTCGCATAGAAGAATTACGCCTTCGATGTTGATAGGTAGACTCAAGGCGGAGGCGGCCCGAATCGCGGCCACTATACAAGCTGCTCCGCACATATCTCCCCTATATTTCGGCATATTTTCGCATCTTTTGAGACATAAACCGCCGCTGTCGAATGTTACGCCTTTACCTACCATCAGAATCGGTTTCGAGTCCATGGAAGCGCCGCAGTACGAGATTTCCAGACACACCGGCGGCTCGCACGAACCTCTCGCGGCCGTCAAAAATAATTGCATCTTTTTGGTTTCTATCCAATCCTTGTCGTGAACGTGAACTTTGATTCCGCACGGACATAGTTCGTTTACTGTTTCTTGGGCGAAATGGAGCGGCGTCATCTGATTGGCAGGCGTATCTGACAGACGTCTAGCCAAATTTTGAGATTCGGCTTTGAACAAACCCCGCTGGAAACTTTCGGCGTCGCAATCGTCGAATAATTCTAATGTAGGTATGACTTGCCAATATTGTCGGGATCGATTTTCTTGGTATCTCCACAGAGCTAGGGCGCTACCTTCTGCGGCTTGTTCCGGATGTCCTAGACCTTCTATTAAAATTCTTGTCACCCCTTCGTTTTTCAATAGCTGCGCCCCAGTTCCCGCGGCTTGTCTAACGGCTTCTAGTCCTTCGTCGATCGCTTCCAATTCGTTATATCCAAGATTTTCTTTTCCTAGTCCGACGACACAAAGCGACCAAAATTCTTTATCGATATTATTGAATATCTTACCGTGTCCTTTCTGCGTGATTTTCATATTCGTACCGGCTTTCTTAATCAAGTCGTATAATTTTCCACCCAGATGATCGTTGAATTTTGATGCGGCTTTTGTTAAAATCACGTCATCGTTTTCGCCTTCGTACACCCCCAAAATGATACCCTTTTTTTCTTCGGTGCAATCGTCCGAACAAAAACTTCGTCGAATATTATACGATGTACATATCAAATTTTTACTCAAAATGTTGCTACTGCGTCTTAAAACGGAAATAGCCGCCATTTTGTAACGGTTCGTCTTGTAAAAGCGAAACTTCCGAATATTTAGAATTGAAATTAATAAAAAATGTCACTATAACATTATAATCAACTAATATTGTCAAAATGCGAAATCATAGTTACCAAATAAGATGTTTCGGTTCAAGTTATTAAACAACATCTATTTACTTACCCCGTATATACCATATATATTTATTTAAAATTCTCAAAATTCACAATGCAATACAAGTCGTAATTCATATAAAAAGAAAAATAATTTTCAAAATACCAATATCCCATTAGCGTTAAGTAGTATTCGAGTTATTTTATAAACTCAATTTACGTTTTTTTTATAATTTTATATAGTAACCAATCAGAATCTATCGATAAAAACTTATTAACTTATTAACATAAACCATTGATCTATACCGACTACATTATTTTCACACTATTGTACACGACGCGTACTACTAAAAAGTAAGGTTAGAATTTTATAAACTTGTACCAAATATATTCCAAACTGTTAAATATCCTTATAAACGATATACATATGATTATTTTATATTTAAATGCTTCGGAATAAACACGGATTCACGAAGTTTTACCGTGTAAGTAAATTTATATCTCTTTAAGCTTGTATTTATAATATTTGTTTTTGTTGATTGTCTGTATTTCATGTTAAATTAAAGAAACAAATATTTGTCGAAATGAATAAGATTAGATCTGATGCATGTTTTTCTTGTTACTTATCTGTACAGGGTGTTTAATAAAATCGATATCAATTTCATAACAAATTCGTCTTAAATTTCTAAATATGTACATAGTTGATATGGTGTATAGGGTAATTTGATTTAAATGAAAGATATTATTTAATAAAAATCTTTTTATTTGAGGTTATATATCGACTAGATTTATATAAAAATGTTAAACATACAACTAAAATTAAATTTACAAATATCACAACAATTGTTAATAGAATTATTTACAAATTTGAATAATTGATGAAAATCAATAAGTTTATTTAATATTTTCATTAAAATATCAATTGTAGTTTATAACTGTCATGGTCTTGTTAATCACTATACGAGGACTATTCAGAAAGTAAACAACATAAAAAAGGTAGTATAATAAAAATTTGTGGAAAAGCGACTACTAATTAATTAAATAGTCGTGTAAATGTTATAATACAAGTTAGGAAAATTAGGGAAAACGTAGCGACGTTTGTTGTAGATCCACCGGCCATAAATCTCAAAGGACTAACTTTAAGTTGAATGAGTCTACCGTTTATATCTTGAAGCGATCGATAATTTTGATTCAAAATTACATCGTTAACTGTGCGCATTCTCTCAAATATTTCTACCTGTAAAAATGATTCAATATAATTTTGTTTATCGTATATTATACCTTTCGACTCACTTGTTGTTTCGATATTGGTATCGTATTCGTAAAAACCGTCCAGATGATTCCCTCGGTGCAATTAGGAGTAGTCAGTGATCCGTTGTATCTATAAAACCCCGCCAAATCTATAGGTAGATAATTTTTGATGACGAAACCTTCTAATTCATCCGGGACGTTTAATTTTGTTTGAATTGTCGCTATTTCGGCTAACAACGGATCGAAATCTTGTACGTCGTCCGGAGACAGCTGTTTCCAAAGAAAATAATTGATTAGTATCTTACCCAAAAGGAATAATGCAGAAAGAGAATAGATAAATATATAGTCTAAGAAGAAACGGTTCACCAAGTTATAGGGAAACCACGGAAAACCTGCAACTACAACGATTGCTAGCCCGATATACCCACAGAAGTCTTCAGGCCTTCAATTTCTTACTTGGACCAATTTTAGGACGTTAATACATGGTTTGTATGGAACAGTCTTTAAGGACTTACGTCAAATAAAACTGCAAAAACTGCAACCCCTCCGGGATGTTTAAGCGCTTCTTGAGTGCTACCGAATCTTTTGGCGTAATGGACCAGGTGCGTTTCTAAAGGAAACCTAAACAAAAACGGACGAAAATTCTAATTTTTTTCTTGAATAATTTCAGCTGAAACTCATTACGAACTTATTTACCTATAATTTTCAATGGTATGTTCGGATTTCCAATGGAAATGAAGGTGATCTAATTGGTAAACTTCCGGTAATCCCCCTCCACTAATTTCAGGTATATGCGTACGGGTTTTTTGACGTACTTCGGCTGAAAAAAAAAAAATTCGATTCAAAATATTCATTCTACGAGGGTTGGTCCATATATAAACACCTGCACGGAGTGGCTGTAATACTAAAATCTGGTAGAAATTCTCAACTGACTGGACCAAATTTCCAAAATTCTTAGGTGTGTGTGTGTGTTGGTGTTATTTTATACTTTACCTGAATGGCCATTATTCTTTACTAAAATTGATATATTCTGTCCGTATCCGTATATACTGAAAGGAGGAAAATCCGAATCTTCTGATACTGAATGTGACAGCGGTATCGGACTTTGTTGGGTTCCTGTTTGACATAACGGAGCCCAATGATCTATAAACAACAAAAAAATTGTTCCAAAAGTGATATATCAAATTTATATCAATAAAAGTTTATTAATTTAGTGTTCGAAGTCATTTTTTTTTCATTGAAAGCAATAACAATAAGGTTAATCTCTATAAAACGCTGTATGAAACGTGTTTTTTTACAAAGAAACATCCTGTGGTTTATCTGGATCCGATTATTGAAAATATCAAGAAAAAACTTCGTTTTTGAATAGATCTAATAAAAGATTTGTGACAGCATCAACTGTAATGTTTAAAAAAAAATGTGATAACGAGTGTTATTGCAATATAGTTAAAAATATTGTTCTGGCGTGGCATCAAGTGTAAAATTAGTTGGACGAAATAGCAAAGGACAAGCATTAGAGGGCATTTAATCATAAATTTAAAATAAACAAACATTATGTAACATTTTTTTGATAGCTAATAAAAGGAATTAATGTTTTCGAATAAAATAATGAATTACTCAATTTAAAAAACTAGAAAATTCAGCGAATTCGTCGAAATCAATTCATAATAATAAAACCTGTAATATAATAATTAAAATTTTCATATTTTACGATTGTATTTTGGTGGAATAGAAGCGGACTATATTGTCTTCATATTCGGCGCATGGTTACTTCTTTTCCACCAAAAAAAAATTATTTAATTAAATTTATAGGTATTGAAATTTTTCGAAATTTTTTATAAAAGTAATACCTAATGCAATAGTAATGATTCGTAACATATATACAGGGTATTCTCTGAAAATATTAATTTGAAATATCGAAATGTTCAAGGTAAGTACTAATTTAGCACGTCATTTTGAAAATTTGCAATGTGGACAAGGGAATTTACACATGTTTCGAATGTTTTTGAAAAATTTATTAACTGACAAGGACAAGCAATAAAGGTCATTTAACGAACGGTTTTCATCATAAATCTACTGTGCATTTAAAGTAAACAAACATTTTTTTAATAGCTAGTAAAAGGAATTAATGTTTTTGGACAAAATAATGAATTACTCAATTTAAAAAATTAAAAAATTCAGCGAATTCGTCGAAATCAATTCATAATAATAAAACCTGTAATATAATTAAAATTTTCATATTTTACGATTGTGTTTTGGTGGAATAGAAGCGGACTATATTGTCTTCATATTCGGCGCATAGTTACTTCTTTTCCACCAAAAAAAAAAATATTTAATTAAATTTATAGGTATCGAAATTTTTCGAATTTTTTTATGAAAATAATAGTGTCTCTTGACCCAATACAATAGCAATGATTTTTAACATATATACAGGGTATTCTCTGAAAATATTAATTTGAAATATCGAAATGTTCAGGGTAAGTACTAATTTAGCGCGACATTTTGAAAATTTGTAATTTGAAAAAGGAAACTTACACATTTTTCGAATATTTTTTAAAAATTTATTAACTGACAAGGACAAGCAATAAAGGTCATTTAACGAACGGTTTTCATCATAAATCTACTGTGCATTTAAAGTAAACAAACATTTTTTTAATAGCTAGTTAAAGGAATTAATGTTTTCGAATAAAATAATGAATTACTCAATTTAAAAAACTAGAAAATTCAGCGAATTCGTCGAAATCAATTCATAATAATAAAACCTGTAATATAATAATTAAAATTTTCATATTTTACGATTGTGTTTTGGTGGAATAGAAGCGGACTATATTGTCTTCATATTCGGCGCATAGTTACTTCTTTTCCACCAAAAAAAAAATATTTAATTAAATTTATAGGTATCGAAATTTTTCGAATTTTTTTATGAAAATAATAGTGTCTCTTGACCCAATACAATAGCAATGATTTTTAACATATATACAGGGTATTCTCTGAAAATATTAATTTGAAATATCGAAATGTTCAGGGTAAGTACTAATTTAGCGCGACATTTTGAAAATTTGTAATTTGAAAAAGGAAACTTACACATTTTTCGAATATTTTTGAAAAATTTATTAACTGACAAGGACAAGCCATAAAGGTCATTTAACGAACGGTTTTCATCATAAATCTACTGTGCATTTAAAGTAAACAAACATTTTTTTAATAGCTAGTAAAAGGAATTAATGTTTTTGGACAAAATAATGAATTACTCAATTTAAAAAATTTAAAAATTCAGCGAATTCGTCGAAATCAATTCATAATAATAAAACCTGTAATATAATAATTAAAATTTTCATATTTTACGATTGTATTTTGGTGGAATAGAAGCGGACTATATTGTCTTCATATTCGGCGCATAGTTACTTCTTTTCCACCAAAAAAAATTATTTAGTTAAATTCATAACGTGTAACATATATACAGGGTAGTCTCTAAATATATTAATTTGAAAATAATAAAAGGAAACTTACACATTTTTCGAAAATTCTTGAAAAATTTATTAACTGACGATAAATATCAAATATACCGGGTCATTATGTACGTATGGATATTGGGGTATTATGTACACTGCGACCCAAAGGATTTATCAAATTTAATCAATATAATTTACAGTTTTGAGACCTGTTTCGAAATGATTGGTTACGAAAACTACTTTTCTGTCATGTTATTATGTAAAATAAAAGTATTTCATACCAATGGTGGCTGGAAATGAAAAACTTTGAAAATATGTATAGGAATTATAATTGTGAAAGATTGAATTTATGCTCTACCTTGATCTGGATATGTCCATCCCGTTACAGTGCCTGAAAAGAATTCAAAAATCGTATTAATCATTTATCAAAATTTCGTAAATATACAAAATCAATAGTCACAAAATTTGGCGTGTTTACTTTGAAACTTTCGAATCTCCAAAGTAAACTGGCACGCGCCAATTCTTGATCGTGGCTGTCACGAAGATTAGACAACAAAACAAACACGATTTATGATAATTTTTTCAGAATATTTCTCTATGGCCAACGATCTAAATATCTCTTAAACCATAAATTTTATCGAGTTGAACGAAGAGACCTTTTTGTTAGAAAATCCATCGAAATATTCATTTTTGATATTTTTATATTGTACAGGTTGTCCCCGTAAAAGTTACGAATTGTTAACTTCGGCATGCACAATGATCTAAAAATCTAAATATCTCCTAAACCATAAATTTTATCGAGTTGAACGAAGAGACCTTTTTGTTAGAAAATCCATCGAAATATTCGTTTTTGATATTTTTATATTGTACAGGTTGTCCCCGTAAAAGTTACGAATTGTTAACTTCGGCATTTACAACGATCTAAATATCTCTTAAACCATAAATTTTATCGAGTTGAACGAAGAGACCTTTTTGTTAGAAAATCTATCGAAATATTCATTTTTGATATTTTTATATTGTACAGGTTGTCCCCGTAAAAGTTACGAATTGTTAACTTCGGCATTTACAACGATCTAAATATCTCCTAAACCATAAATTTTATGGAGTTGAACGAAGAGACCTTTTTGTTAGAAAATCCATCGAAATATTCATTTTTGATATTTTTATATTGTACAGGTTGTCCCCGTAAAAGTTACGAATTGTTAACTTCGGCATTTACAACGATCTAAATATCTCTTAAACCATAAATTTTATCGAGTTGAACGAAGAGACCTTTTTGTTAGAAAATCTATCGAAATATTCATTTTTGATATTTTTATATTGTACAGGTTGTCCCCGTAAAAGTTACGAATTGTTAACTTCGGCATTTACAACGATCTAAATATCTCCTAAACCATAAATTTTATGGAGTTGAACGAAGAGACCTTTTTGTTAGAAAATCCATCGAAATATTCATTTTTGATATTTTTATATTGTACAGGTTGTCCCCGTAAAAGTTACGAATTGTTAACTTCGGCATTTACAACGATCTAAATATCTCTTAAACCATAAATTTTATCGAGTTGAAAGAAGAGACCTTTTTGTTAGAAAATCCATCGAAATATTCATTTTTGATATTTTTATATCGTACAGGTTGTCCCCGTAAAAGTTACGAATTGTTAACTTCGGCATTTACAACGATCTAAATATCTCCTAAACCATAAATTTTATCGAGTTGAACGAAGAGACCTTTTTGTTAGAAAATCTATCGAAATATTCATTTTTGATATTTTTATATTGTACAGGTTGTCCCCGTAAAAGTTACGAATTGTTAACTTCGGCATTTACAACGATCTAAATATCTCCTAAACCATAAATTTTATCGAGTTGAACGAAGAGACCTTTTTGTTAGAAAATCCATCGAAATATTCATTTTTGATATTTTTATATTGTACAGGTTGTCCCCGTAAAAGTTACGAATTGTTAACTTCGGCATGTACAACGATCTAAAAATCTAAATATCTCCTAAACCATAAATTTTATCGAGTTGAACGAAGAGACCTTTTTGTTAGAAAATCCATCGAAATATTCATTTTTGATATTTTTATATTGTACAGGTTGTCCCCGTAAAAGTTACGAATTGTTAACTTCGGCATTTACAACGATCTAAATATCTCCTAAACCATAAATTTTATCGAGTTGAACGAAGAGACCTTTTTGTTAGAAAATCCATCGAAATATTCATTTTTGATATTTTTATATTGTACAGGTTGTCCCCGTAAAAGTTACGAATTGTTAACTTCGGCATTTACAACGATCTAAATATCTCCTAAACCATAAATTTTATCGAGTTGAACGAAGAGACCTTTTTGTTAGAAAATCTATCGAAATATTCATTTTTGATATTTTTATATTGTACAGGTTGTCCCCGTAAAAGTTACGAATTGTTAACTTCGGCATTTACAACGATCTAAATATCTCCTAAACCATAAATTTTATCGAGTTGAACGAAGAGACCTTTTTGTTAGAAAATCTATCGAAATATTCATTTTTGATATTTTTATATTGTACAGGTT